>NC_091121.1:179647219-179884719 GCF_040183065.1 Periplaneta americana | reverse complement strand
CCTTTGTTATGTAACATTTTTCACAAAAATCAATAATAAGCGAAATATTTCGATTTATTTAATTCAGGCCCCCTTATAACCCCCCTTTTAAATAATGTATTTAGAATGCCATATAGCCTAAAATCTAAGTTACAACGAACTTAATTTATATTCCAATTTTCATCTAAATCCGTTCAGCCATTATCGCGTGAAAAGGTAACAAACATACAGACAGACAGACAGATAGACAGACAGACAGACAGACAGACAGACATACGAACAAAAATTGCAAAAAAACGATTTTCGGTTTCAGGGTGGTTAATTATATATGTTAGGACCAATTATTTTTGGAAAATCGAAAATTACCAGAAAAATTTCGGCTACAGATTTATTATTAGTATAGATCGGAAAGAAACAGAAACATGGAAAAAAAAGATAAATGGATGGCTTAACATTCTGTGAGGAATAGACGTACCAGAGGAGGAGGAGGAGGAGGAGGAGAAGGAAAGTCGTGTAAGAGCTGTGGCTGTTGTTGCAACAGATTTCATTCGTAGTCTTTGATTTGAGCGTTTCTGAGGTCGATATTATTTCGGTTATCTTGCGGTTGCCCCGCAATGTCTGCAACCCCGCACAGCACAGTGACATTCTATAGAATACAGCGGAAATGAAAACATTGTCCTTCACTTCCCTCGCCAGAGAGCGTCAAGAGGAGAATGATGTTTTCATTTCCGCCCTTAGTAGCTGTCAAGTATTAACTAGAAAGTGCGTTGCCCATGGCTGCATAATTTCAGAATTTCCCGGGTTTAGCTTTTACACCACGTGTAAACCCCGTCAACCCCCTTCCCCCGAGTCATGCTATATTAACCCTACGCCTTTTCGGCCCTCGTGTGTGTGAGCTCTGTTCTCTGGTTTGGGGAACAAGGTCACAAGTGGCGATTGTACTGAAATGCAAAATCGAGTGTATACATTTTTAATAAAAGTAATACATTTTATCATTCATGCGTCAAGTTTTATATCCTGGCGTAATTATTCAATAACTTAGAGAGCATGATGAAAATTGTTCAGATTGTCAATCAATATAGATAAATACAATATAATATTTGTTACTCAGTCAAATGACAAATCAATGTAAAGTAATGACTTATATTATATGGTCATTAAGTTTTAAACACATAAATTACATATTGCAAACATTTTCGCCCATTCAGGCATCTTCAGGCACAATTATACAATATCTCAATATCAAACTGTATAGTCACTACATTGGTGGTAGATAAATTGTTTAAAATTAATTATGTACAACATCTCCCTGATTAAAATATAATGTTACAGGTCATAAAATTAAAATAATATTAAAATTAGAACAACATAGTGTTATGGTTTAAACTTCATAATATTCTGTGAAACTCTTGTTCAGTAGAGTCCAGTGATTGATGGGTTATATCTGAAATATATAAATATGAAATAGAAGTGGCAAATTATCAAATTTAAAAGTACGATTGGAATGGATAATGGAAGTACTCACGTCGTTTGAACGTGGCAACTGTATAGGTCACTATGAAACACCCTATGTTTGAAGTAGTTATCTGTAATGAAATAATAAATCAAAATTTTGAAGAATTTGAAAGTGATTGAAAATGTTAATTTATAGACGTACTTATGAAGATGTGGGACGACCTGCTGCTATCGGACTTGTAGTTAATATGATGTGGGCGAAGTGAGTGTTCGTGTAAACAACTAAAGCGGAAGGATATTGTATAATTGTGCCTGAAGATGTCTGAATGGGCGAAAACGTTTGCAATATGTAATTTGTGTTTAATAGTAATATACGTTACAAGAGCGGTATGTTGACGTTTTCATGGTCGAGAAAAAGATTGAAAAAGCGAAACGTAGTTGAGCTTTTTTAATTTCCGAGAACATGAAAACAAACATACCGCTCGTGTATCGTACATTATTTTGTGCGAAGATCGTTTATTACATACCTAAAAGACGAATTTCTAATTAGTTGCAATGAAATCTCCATGTTTGTTTCTGTTTAATGACGCCAACTTCGGAACACCAAAATATCTGTTGCTGTAAAATGTTTTCTGTGTTTACTATACTCCAGCAGGCCGTGATATACGTCTGTCTTTTTTTCCCCCATTCTCTAAATGCGAACTTAAAACAAACGGTAAGGTTATGTAATGATTTATTTTTCATTTTAACAATATTATTTATGTAACATATTGCAGTAATAACATCGGCATCTGGAATCTCATTGATTTTTTCACGGCTTCCTTAATGTTACTTGTATCAGGAATGCAATAAGTTTCGTGGAGTAGTAGACTTTACTTAATTTTTGCAAATATTTAAAACCAATAATTAACATTGCAATTTAGGTGAAATTGCAGTGGTAAGTTTCCAATTTATAATTATTACTATGTTAAACGTCTCTAAAAGTAATATGTTAAAAGCCTAAAGCAGTAAAATGAATGTCGCGCTTAAGCGGTAAGAAGAGGGAAATTGTTATGTGTGTTACGTAGGGAATACTGAATGTGGTATTTCACACTTACCGCGTATTGGTTCTGTGCGGAAAACAAGCAAATACGCACGATCTCGCACAAAGGTTAATGACCATATAATATAAGTCATTAGTTTACATTGATTTGTCATTTGACTGAGTAACAAATATTATATTGTATTTATCTATATGTAATTATTCAATTTAATAATCCATGTTGAATCTTTCGTACACTACTTTTAACAGTTGAATATAAATAATTGATTAAAAATTGACAACAAACACACCTTCAAAATATACAGAAAACCAACCACCACCACCAAACACATACACAACACATCTAACCACCCCATACAACACAAACATGGTGCATTCAGGACAATGGTACACAGATTACTCAACATACCCATGAGCCAACAACACTACAATGAAGAGGTGAACACAGTCAAATACATAGCACAAGAAAACGGTTACAACCCAAACATAATAGACAACATTATAAGGAAGACAAAACAAAAATTCAACAAACACAAAAACACACAAAACACAACACAAACACAAGAACACAAGAAATACATCACACTAACGTATGAAAACAAAAACACACACAAGATCGCATCCTCATTTAGAAAACAGAAATACAGCATAGCATACAGAACAGAAAACACACTACAAAGACATCTCAACACACAAACAAATAAATACAACCACACAGGCGTATACACACTCACATGTAATAGTTGCGATAAGTTCTACATAGGACAGACAGGCAGATCATTCCAAATACGCTACAAAGAACACATTAAAGCAATAACCAGAGGACACAATACATCTACATATGCAGAACACATAACTAATGCAAACCACACATACAATAACATAAATACAGACATGGAAATCCTACACATAGAACCCAAAAACCAAAAACTCAACACACTAGAACAATATGAAATATACAAACACACTAAAACACACCCTGATCAAATTCTCAACATACAGATCAATTTCAGAACACACACACTATTTGACACCACATTTCAACACTTTTCAACAATCGAACGCACCCACACAACAGGCAGCGAAGTTCGAGATGACGCCGAGATCTAGTATACTCTGAGGACGATGTGAAGAACAGCTGTAAGCCGCACAATTTTACAAAATTAACACGAGAAAGATCGCCATTTAATCAATTATTTATATTCAATTTGAGTGACTTACTGGAATGAATTCATCGTCATAATAAATTTATAATGTTATATTCTAGCCACTAAGTTGTCTGTATGTACAAGATCTTCAATTGTATTTTGAGAACGCAGCGTTGCTTAGAAACAGCTTTACAGATGTTTCTTCTGACATTTATTTGACAAAGTTGGCATCTTTATTCTTTGGAACAGCAATAACTACCGCCATTGTTGTTACGGAAGACATTAAAAACTACATTTACTGTGGCAATATAATTTACTACCGAGCAAAACCATGTAAAATTGCACACACAACTAGTTCACTTCCAGTACATTGTATCAATAGGATCAGTATTCGCTGTTATGGCTGGTATTATTCAACGATATCCCCTATTTACAGGTTTAACTATAAATTGAAAATGATTAAAAGTACAATTTGTAATTTAATATAGGGTAAACTAGGTAGTTATTGACCAGTATACGGTGATTGACCGCTTCCTTTTTTCAAGTATATTGTGAATAAACCACGATCGTGATTTCACTTTTTGCTGCATATACCTCTAGTAGCAACCCTTATTTGTGGTTAGTTGTCGCTGTTCATCCCACTGAGTTAGTGTCTGTTGTCTGAGAGGACTGAAATCGATTGGAAATGCAACTGAACGTAAACAAGTGTAAGTAACTAGAGAAATTGCTAAGAATAATGCATCCAATAATTTATTTATTCTGCAAAGGATACATAAATTCTGGTGCTCGTTTTTACACTCACAGTGTGAGAAAAGGTATAAGGTTTCCGTCCACAGAATATTATTTTGTTAAAGTTTTTATATGACATAAAAATGCCCCGTGGTCAATCACTATAAAGTGAATGGCCGCAAACTACAGTGATTGGTCGTTCATAAATTATTTGTTAGAATAATGACCAATTTGCTCCAATTCTATATATGTTATCGGTTAAATGATGGGGATTTTTACAGGACTGATACTATATTATAATGCCTAAGCCAGGTAAAGTGCATTGTACAGGGGAAGCTTTACGAAACGCTACAGAACCTGTCCACAGTGGATTTGATTTAAATGAAGCTGCCAAGAAGTTTGGTGTCCTAAAAGCAACCTTAGCGTCCAGAAGCAAATATCCCGTTGAAGGAAAAGTGTTCTTTGGTCCTCGTCCAGTGCTGGGTGAAGCCATTTGTAATAACATCAGAGAAATGACACACACTTGCTTCTGATAAGGCACAAAAGAGAAAAATGGAAGAAGAGGCAAGAGAAGGAAGGAAGCGAATAAGAAATGAAAGAAAAGGCAGCGAGAAGAGTTCTTTTCTTATTTTTTAAACTTGGTTATTTAACGACACTGTATCAACTATGAGGTTATTTAGCGTCGATGGGATTGATGGTAGCGAGATGGTATTTGGCGAGATGAGGCCGAGGATTTGTTTTGTTTCCTGTGGGGGTGTATTTGTACAGTGTAGTGTAGAGTCAAAGAGTGTATGTGTTCTGAAATTGAGTTGTGTGTTGAGAATTTTATTAGGGTGTGTTTTTGTTTGTCTGTATATTTCATATTGTTCTAGTGTGTTTAGTTTCTGGCTTTTTGGTTGGATGTGTAGAATTTCCATGTCTGTGTTGATGTCTCTGTAGATGTGGTTAGCATTTGTGATGTGTTCTGCGTATGTGAAATTGTTTTATAATTTTGTACCTACAGAGACATCAACACAGACATGGAAATTCTACACATCTAACCAAAAAGCCAGAAACTAAACACACTAGAACAATATGAAATATACAGACACACAAAAACACACCCTAATGAAATTGATTGATTGATTGATTCATTCATTCATTCATTCATTCATAAATTATATTCCATAGATCTTACATGAGCAATGAAGCTTTAAGATGTGAAACAAGTCAAAATTTTACAATATTACAATTACAATTTTTACAAATTTTTACAATATTTTACCATTTTTACAGTTTTACAATTTAGTAATTTTCTACAATGATGAGGTGAGGTCCGAGGATTCGCCAAAAGATTACCCGGCATTTGTCTTTTGGTTGGGGAAAACCTCGGAAAAACCCAACCAGGTAATCAAATCAAAGGGGGGTAATGAAGTGATGCCGAGGACTCGCCATAGATCATCCGACTTCAGTGTAACGGCTGGGGAAAACCTCAACCTCTCAACACACAACTCAATTTCAGAACACACACGCTCTTTGACTCCACATTACACTGTACAAATACACCCCCACAGGAAACAAAACACGAGGCGCCAAGACCAGCAACAACCAGTTCTGAAGAAGATCAATAATAGGTCGAAACATGTAAACCAGGTACGATAGAATTTAACACGAGAAAGTCATATAATACATATTCCGTAGTTTTTATTGTCTGTTGTAAAATTTGTTTTTTTTTTTCGTAGCATGTCACCTTTTTGCATCTTTCGATTCAGCTGTAGTTCGAGTTGTTGTTACTACAGCATATCATCGCGGACACGCTTAAAACGTGTTTGAAAATCTTTGAAATCTCTTCAAATGACGAGGAAAAACATATTGCTGATCTCGTGTTTTTTTATCTTTAAGTTTATTTCTACACGCTTATATCTATGGTTGGGAGGAACAAGTCACTAATACCACAAGGAAAGCCTGGAAAGCACTACATTTCTCTGTGCATACCTATTCTGAAGAAATCTAACCGAAAGTCAAAAGAATTAGCGTACAAAACCCTTGTTCGCCCAATTATGGAATATGGAGCAATAGGTTGGGATCCGTGCAGACAAAACCAAATCGATCCAATAGAAAAGGTCCAACGCAAGGCAGCAAAATATGTCAAAATTGGGAAGGGACATGGTGAGGAGATAGTAAAAGATTTAGGATGGGAACTTCTCAAGTCAAGGCGACGGAAAACCAGACGCCCCGCATTGTTCAAGGCACAAATGGGACACAAAGCATGGACCGATATCAATGCTAGATTAGCAACACCATCATACTTAGGAAGGACAGATCATATTAGGAAGTTTAAATGTAGAAAACAAAGAACGGACGTGGCAAAATTTTCCTTTGTTAACCGCACCATAGTAGACTGGAACAGCTTACCTGCGGCAATTTTTCAGGGTGGTCCTCTTAAAATCAGTACATTTAAGGAAAGGTTGACAAGATTAGACTGAAAATTTAATTGGAGGTGCAGTGTAATTATCTAAGTTGTGTCATGTAACTAATTGAGTTGATATATAATTAATTAGGATGATATGTAATTTAGTTGATATGTAAATAAATTAAGGTGATATGTAATTAATTAATTAAGTTCGTATGTAATCAAGGTGATATTTAATTACTTAAATTGGTAATAGTTGGGTGAAATAGAAGTACTTATAAGTTAGATTTACTTTTGTTTATCGTAGGCATTATTATAGAATAGTTTTTATTTATAGTCCTAGGTTTATTGCATCTACTATTTAGACCCTATAGATTTACGTTTATTTTATTTTATTTCATTTACGTTTATTTTATTTTATTTCATGTAATTGTAATTATTATATATTATATATCACTGCCACCGGGTGTATACCCAATTGTAGTGTTAATAAATACAGGGACATCATTTTATTTTTACTAACATTTCTAATATTAACCTGGCTATACCTTTGGATCAATGATTAAAAACCGGGAAACACCGTTTGCTACCCCTTTCCACGACTGGCGTTCGATGATACTGGCGTAATATACAAACAATTCACTTTACTAGGTATAGGAGGGAAGAAAGTAGTTCATCCATTTACGTAAACTAGGAAATATCGCGATTTTGAGTTTGATAATTTTCATTACGTTTCTCTTTAATCAAAATATAGTACAGTATTAACAATGAGTGTTTTTACTCACGAACTGAGTTTTCCATGCGGACGTATTCATTTTGCAGTGTATATTATACTGTCTACAACACATTAGCGTACAATATAGAGAATGAAGTTGAATTGAAAAATAATCATAATATGGATATTTAAACACATTTTTTTTTTAAATTAGTGGCCCTTCATTTCGATACAGGCTTCAGTTCTAATGTTCATATTACCGCACTATAAACTATTGTACGTAATTCCAATTACCAGGTTCGTACTTCGTATCAGTAGCTCATGTTGAAATTATTCTGTACCTACTCTAATAAAGAGTACCTTACGCACTGTAAATTCAATCTTCACTTCTGCCCGATCCGAAAAGATAAAATTACTCAGACATGCTATCTACTATCCGTCCAAGTGGTTACGTCGCAGCGTCATAGAAAGGGAGGAAATCACGTGACAGTTAATTACTTAACGAGGCCCTTTTATTTAAGTTATCTTAAACAATTATATGGGTATAATATTACGTAGACGTCCAATTCCTACCAGAAATTAATGTTCTCAGAAAAGAGCTAAGACAGCCCAGCCACTAGCATTTACAGAGAGGCGAATAGAAGTAGGTGGGGGAAACCGGGATGCGACGTAGGCAAATGGAAAATAATGCAATATTGAAAGCTCTTTCGTCACTGGAAGACGCGAACATATTTTTGGAACGTACTGTTTACTATGACCGTAAGGCTAGTATGACTGTATATGCGGTCTTGGATCCGTGTGGAGGACGGTTCAACTTCATTAGTAGAAGGGGTGAGAGTGAGGTAGATTAAAAAACTCAGGTACAATAAAAATTGAAGTAAAAATAAAATGATGTCCCTGGACATACATACATATCGGGTGTTTGGAATTTGTGGATATACCAGCGTATAGGTTATTCTAATTTTGGACACTGCGCATCGGTACCTTTGATGTAGTAGTACCTTACAGTATTTCAGTGACCTTCAAACCAACTCTATCTGCATCAGCGAGAAGTTCTGTCTTTTCCCTAGAGTTGGCGCTGATATCGCACTAGTAGTCGACAGCAGAAATACTTTTCAGCAGACTTGTCAACGAATCAGGATTGCTGTTCCATCGTTCGCGCTTGCTCGATTACACTGACCTCTAGCGTTCGAAAATGGAATTATACGCTGAGCGCATGCACGCAGTAGAACAGACTGTGGAAATTCGCTCAGTGTCCATTCTTTATAATATTTTTTTCTATTCCCTGGGTATAGACTCTACCAATAGGCCGTTGTTACTTGTGTTGAGTTCTGTTTCTATCGTGTTGTAGACGGCTTGTGTTCATGTAACTGATTTTCGATTTTGATTATTGTTTATGGTAATGGTGATTGAGGCGTTGATGAATCATGGTATGGGCTATTCCATATGAAATCGATCAGTAAAAAACTTTGCATTTTTTTAATACTCTAATTTTTTCCCTATTTATACAAGGTGCTGAGAAGAGTGCATTTTCAAAATATACTATCGAAAGTCAAACGGTTATCGTACTATTGAGCGACAAATTTAGTGTATTTTATAAAAACAAGCCTCTTTCAGCGCTCAGAACTCTGGAACCATTTACTGCAGAACATTGAACGGGAGCTCATTTTGAAGCTGACATTTGGTAGGTTATGATAAGAATTAATCCTTATTTTTATTGTATACAGAGAGACAGATAATATGATTTTACTTACTTTTAGGCTTTTTGCCCATTTGTAAAAATGTAAAAAATATTGAGAAAAACCTTGCATTATAAAGAGGGATTCGGCATTGTTTGCTTAGTGGCTCGGCAATAAGTTTCGAGGGTATTAAATAGATTATTTTCACATTCCTAGACTTGAACGGCGCAGTACCGCACGCACTATCCGAGAGCTGAAGATAGGCGAGCGTTGGGCGTCATTTTACTCCTGTGTTTATGAAAACTTGTGATAAAGCTAGCCCAGCTATGCGCTACTAGACGAAACATCACGTGTTTATGTCTCCTGGCCTTGCTTGCCTCGGCTAGCTCCCGCCTCACAGTCAGCTGGTTAGTTCACGCGCGTACTATTTATTTTCTTTATTTGATATTTTCAATACTTTCCTATCAACGGTACACTAGTAAAAAATATGTGTTTATTTGTACTTTGAATGCGGAATCTAACTATATATTTTTAAAATATTTTTTCGTGGGCAAAGGCGTCTTAATGAAGAAAAATCTAAATTTCTCCATTTCCATAAAAAGTGAGAAAAACTGTTCACACGTCAATATTAACTTTAATTTCTCAGCATCAAAATAAACCATGACTTTGATCATTGGGTGAAAGGGTTTCGGAGCCACAACAGTTTAGAGCTGCTAATTTTGTGAAAATACGATAAATTTAAATATTTTTAATTTAAACACTATGAAGTTCTGATTCCTCAAACTTTGCACAAAGCATTGCATCACAGTTGTCTACGGACAGAAAAAGTTTCATTGTATTTAAAAATTGCAAGGTCAATTTTCTCTATATTTCGGTCGATTTGAGATGGAATAGCCCTTACGTAAATTTCCAATCCCGCATTTGCCTTTGTGGCTGAGGGAAAGCATAAAAAAGTCCAGTCAAATTGGCCGACCACGGGGTTTGAACCCGGGATGTCCCGGAAACCCTACCGTCGAGCCAACTCTCTCGGTCCGTTCACATGTTAAAATGTATTATATCTACATAATCAATTTAAGAAAGTGAAGGATTTAAAAAAAAAATAGGATCGGAACTTAATTCTCCAGGTTATGTAACAAAATATTTTCCATATAGTAAAACCACAGTTCACAACACCATAATAGGCTAACTAAATATTAGTATGTGTTAAAACTTGATTTTGGTTCTGACCGCCATAAACTGATAATTACACCAACTTAATATCCTGTTTCACGGAAATGCCCACTCCCCTTCCTACAGTTAACGGCAATACCTTGTTTTATATATCGCCTAGATACGGAACCATCACCTTCATATATCGCTTAACGAATCTAGAAATGCAATAACCCCCCCTCAAGTTCCTGTATTACGTATTTCGGACGTACGAAATGTTTTCTGTGATATGTATTTCCAGGGGAGGTATGTGGAGGGTGGCAGATGGAGGGGTTAGGCATGTAACACATCATAAAACCATCAACAGCAGTGCCAACACGTTTATTAAAACATGCTGATTGTTGATCAGTGCATCTGTGTAATTTAAAACAGAGTAGGTTAATAATCCAGATAACACGGTCGTTTCACCCTGCTCTCCATGTACGCGTCTCTTGAAATGTGAAATCTATACAGTGTTGCAACCTCGTCCAACGTAATTAGTATGGGTTTTCTGCGATGTTGTACTTCGGTATTATAAAATTCGATGAAATCTGGTAGAGTATCCATATTTTTTTACGGTTTTCAACGATAGACATTTTGATAGATAACACAACGTATATCCGGTATCTCTCCCTCCCTCTCCCGTTAAAATAGGATACAGGACTGTGTATGATACTTTATAGCTATACACTCGTGTGTCAATGTCGGTATTGATTTTGGAGATACAATACGGCACAAACGTATCATATACCTTTAGGCGCTACTTTATGTATTGGGATGCGTGTAAGCTTCTGTTTTAGTCATGTTCTCTGCTTTTTATGGACAAATCAATTGAACATTAAAAAGTTGTCATATTTTATCGCATCGTTGATATGTTTTTAACATGTTCTGTGAGAATAGTTTTGTCAAAGACATATTTCGCGTTCTTTCTATGCCACTGTCTACCTACAATTTGTACGTGTTTGCGAGGATACCAAAGACAGAGTATAAAACTGTGAACAGTGTTAGGTATTATTATTGAATCTGCAAGTAAGCTCTACAGTATTTAGCAATTAGCATGTTAGAGTTACAGTTATTATGAAGAAAAAATTATGTATATGAGCTATTCCATCTCAAATCGACCGAAATATAGAGAAAATTGACCTTACAAGTTCTGAATACATTGAAACTTTTTTGTACGTAGAGAACTGTGATACATTGCTTTGTGCAAAGTTCGAGGCATCAGAACTTCATAGTGTTTAAATTAAAAATATTTAAATTTATGTATTTTCATAAAATTGGCAAATTTAAACTGTTGTAGCTCCGAAACCCTTTGACCCAATGATCAAAATCATGGTTTATTTTGATGCTGAGAAATTAAAGTTTATATTGACATATAAACAGATTTTCTTACTTTTTATGGAAATGGAGAAATTTAGATTTTTTCTAATTAAGACGCCTTTGGTTAGGAAAAGATATTTTAAAAATATATAGTTAGATTCCGCATTGAAAGTACAAATAAACACATTTTTTTTTAACTGATTGTATGTTGATAAAGTATTGAAAATATAAAATAAAGAAAATAAATAGTACGCTCGTGAACTAATCAGCTGACTGTGAGACGGGAGCTAGCCGAGACAAGCAAGGCCAGGAGACAAACACGTGATGTTTCGTCTAGCAGCGCATGGCTGTGCTAGCTTTATCACAGGTTTTCATAAACACAGGAGTAAAATGACACCCAACGCTCCCTTATCTTCAGCTCTCGGCCAGTGCGTGCGGTACTCCGCCGTTCAAGTCTAGGCGTGTGAAAATAATCTATTTAATATCCTCGAAACTTATTGCCGTACCACTAAGCAACCAATGCCGAATCCCTCTTAATAATGCAAGTTTTTTTCTCAATATATATATATATATTTTTTTATTTTTATAAATGGGCAAAAAGCCTAAAAGCAAGTAAAATCACATTATCTGTTTCTCTGTGTACAATAAAAATAAGTATTACTTCTTAACATAACCTACCAAATGTCAGCTTCAAAATAAGCTCTCGTTAAATATTCTACAGTAAATGGTTCCAGAGTTCTGAGCGCTGAAAGAGGCTTGTTTTTATAAAATACGCTAAATTTGTCGCTCAATAATACGAAAACCGCTTGACTTTCGAAAGTATATTTTTTAAAATGCACTCCCTTCAGTACCTTGTATAAGTAGGGAAAAAATTAGAGTATAAAAAAATGCGAGGTTTTTTACTGATCGAGTTCATATGGAATAGCCCATATGTATTGCAATATAACAGTTACATTAACTCTCACAATGGCAGATTTGAAAGTAGTTCATAGACTCTTGTATACAGAATAAATAGCCTACTAAATGCCGTCTTCGAAAACCGGAGTATGATATAGGATATTATGGCAATAAAATTCGGAATAGAAACCATCGTGGTATGTTCCATAGCGCGTAGTAATTGGAATTAAATGTCGAGAACACAACAATGTGATGAAGTGGCGGCCGGTGAGGCATTCTGGTGGTGGTGCCAAAAATGAAAAAAGTTTTACGCAAATTACCCTAGTGAAAGTGATAATCGCAGCTCACGTTTACATAATGTTAGATAAAACACATTAATTAAACCAGCTATTTTACCAGGTGTACAGTTAATAATGCATCTAGTAACAGTTACAATAACATTTCCGAAACGAATAACGAAATTTATAGATACAGATAATGCAAAACTTTCACAGTATTGTTAGTCAAATACAAATAAATTTTGTAACTAATAAAATTACTGGCAAAAACACACGAGATAAACAGTGATATAGATAATAAACGAACACGTTTGCATTTCATTTAACAGGCCGATGAATCCAAGGCAGCGGCCTGAATAACACATGTTCATGTCCTGCACACATCTCATTTATCGTTAACAGAAGCATCAATACTATAGCAACAGTGTAGCGATATTTAGTTGCCGCAAAATAAAACAAATATTACACAACATTAACAAATAGTGTTACATAATATGAAAAAAAAGTATTTATCTTTCTAAAAAGAACCATGACTGTCTCTTCATTCAATATAGTTAAACGGATAATACTTTACACATTCAAATCCAAGTTATGTGCATTAGTTTTGAATTGGCAACATTACATTAACATTTGGCGCGGAACTTTAAATTGTGTTTTCGTGCAAGCCTGCGGTTCATGGTTCCCTTCCTAACGTCTCCAACAACCCTGCCATCTAGCGAAATTTCTGCATTACTGTGCTCTAGCGGGCGGAATATTAACTACTGAGTCAAATTGAATTCGGCTCAAAGTCTGCCATAAGAAACGTATATAAACTAGAAACAGTAGCCTTTTGTACAGTGTTATATGGACGTAGGTAGTGCCACACAGAAGTGACTCCGAAGTTCGGAAAAACGCTGCAAGAGTGCGTCCCGATCTGTGCGCGCGCTCGTTCAGATGAAATACAAATAAAATGTGTATAAATAAACTATTACAACTCCTTTTTAGGATATTATTTTTTGTTTATTTCATTGACGGTGCCATGGCACACTGGCACTACCCCAAAAGCCGCCCCTGATGTGATGTGTACCTGCCCCTGAAATGGACGGATTTCTTGGCTTCAACATAAGAACTGCGAAGAAAATAACTGTAGCTGGTTTGTCTTCAAGTACTGTACTGTGAGATCTCTGTGCAATGTCTCAGTCCAAACTGATGTCACAATACGTGTCTGTTTGTCATTGTGCAGTAAGGTAAGCACGTGATGTTTACATTGCGTACATAAAGCAGGCGACTGTTTTCAAAGCGTGCTGCGCGACCCACTCGTCCGGCGTTGAACTAAATCCTAACAAACCTGTGTGCGCGATGCTTGGAGTGACGAAAGTGCAATTTGGAAGTGCTGGATGTTCCCCGAGGACATGTGGGAGTTACAGTCTGAGGTTAAACCTGTGCATACAGAAGCGTTACCATGGAAATAATACTTGCCTCATTAGATATTTGGAAAAAAATTGCAAGTTAGATTTTTGGTTCGTATCTTATTTATCCATGTTTGATGTGGTTTATTACGTCGTGGTCTTCGGAGACTGCATTCAGTATTGACTCTGTATATAATATAGGAAGTTCAGAAAAATATTGTTTTTTTTTTTATTATAATTCACCGACACTGTGAAATGTTTTCTCTGTTATTCTGTCACTTCATGAAGATTGTGGCCTTTCATTTCTGCGTCTTGTCTGTTCCCGATGTGTCAGGATTGGCTTAAGTTAATATTACTGTGTGTCTTGAAAGATATGTTTCTTTTCTTTTTCTTTTAGTGAGTACATAATTTTACGACGCTTTATCAACTGCTATAGTTCCCCAGCGTCTGAATGATGTGAAGGTGACAGTGCCGGCGAAATGAGTCCAGGGTCCAGCACCGAAACTTAGCCAGCGTTTGCTCTTAATGGGTTGAGGGAAAACTTCGGAAAAACCTTAACCAGGTAACTTGTCCCAACCAGGATTTGAACCCGGTCCCGTTCTTTCACTGTCAGGCACGCTAATAATGTGACTTTTATTTCACACAACAATGTTACTTTTATTTACAACAATAATGGCTTTCTATATTTCTGAATTTAAACACTCCCGTCAACAATGGGATTTCCACTCCACACAATAACACAGTATTCATTATTGCACTCCACAGACGACAATGACAATTTACTTGGATTATTGAGAACAAAAATGTACTCCTAATCGTAACTAATGTTCACAAAGCACTATTTACAACACAAAACTGTCAGTTGTCAGTTCACAGTTCGTTTGCCTTGGCTAGTTCTTCTAGCTCATTCACTCAAGTTCACAGTATATCGAACCCAAGACTTCCAGAGACATTCCACTGAACTTCGAACTCAAGACTTCCGGAGACAGTCCACTGCACTCGAACTCAAGACTTCCGCCCGCGTTGCTTCCGCCTGGACGCTCACTGCTGCCTCACAAACTCACTCAAGTCGAACTCCTGTCTCGAAGATACTGCCATAGTCTATGTAGTTTCCTGTGTCAGTTTGTAAACAAATTTTTTCTGGCAGATTAGAGCATGTTTGTCTTCTTGTCATTTATTTTAACTGATCATTACCTTGTGAACTCTACTTTAAAGCAATCGTTGAAGAATGATCATGTAGATATTGTTCAAGCAAGTACTGTATGCTACTTGTTTATGTGGTGACTTTCTCTCCCTATTTTCATCTATCTCTCTCTCTCCCTGTTAAATTGGTATTGGAGTGTATTGAGCAGAGCATCCCAGTTCTTAATCTCCCAGACGTATAAATGCATCACGCCACACGGCCCTGTGAACTGCTGCTCCCCAAGGACTTGTAAGGTAAAGTCTCCAGAAATAAGCAAGGATGAACGAGATAAAAATGGCGACAGTGGGGGATAGTAATGGTTGAGCAAATCTTGAGGATTTGTTTAGCCTTGCGGCGGGAAGGGGCGAAACTCGATTCTCCTCTTCTTTCAATTTCATTCGACATTTTGTTACTGGATGCAGATTCCATGGACGCCTTCATATCCGTTTTCTAAAATTTAATTAACTTAATCGAACATCCTGTTAGTGGGATGGCTGGAACGTCTGTTTCCTGCTGGGAACTACAGTTCACATACTTGCTGCAAGAACTGTTTTTCGCAATTTGTTATGTCTTAAAGTCATCATGTTTCAATAATTCGGAATCAATAGTATGACATACACAGGAATAGAAATCTGTTGCACCTTTATTTTCTCCAACAGGTCAACGCCATGAGTCCACCGCTGTGGCGGTTAGCATGCCTCATCGTGGAACGAGCGGGCCAGGGTTCTTGTTCTGGTTGGGACAAATTACCTGGTTGAGATTTTCTCCAGGATTTCCCCCTGCAAATGCTGGGTAACTTTCAGCGCTTGATCTCGAACTCATTTCGCTGGCATTATTATCACCGTCATTTCACTCAGACGCTAGATAATCATTAGCAGTTGATAAAACGTCGTAAAATAAACCAATAAAAATCAGTTCTATGATATGTGCAATCGTTATAGGGGAGTAGTGGGTACAGTGAGACACAAAATATTAAGACATATGTATGCAAGTGATAATTCAAGTATTTTTAAAAACAAGTGCAATAGAAATAGACATTAAAGTATGCAGTACAATAACACATAAACAAAAATGTTAATAGATAAAGGACATAATATACAATATGTTTGTCAAAAAAAAATGCAAATGTCTGACTGTTCCCATTCAGGAGGGTACAGTGAGACACCACAGTGTCTATTAACGGACATTGAAATGATTTAAATTTATTTCAAAAGAAAGGAAAGCTTGCTGTCTCTTTATCTTGACATGTTCTGTAGACTTATATAGAATCATTTTGATGTCTGACTTCGAAACCATTGAAACATCTGGAAAATTTGGAAAAGTGAATTTTCCATGACATTTCAAACTTTTGCGAAAAAATGAAATGAATTGTTGCTGACAACAAAGGTTATAATTATAAGAATTTAATGTAATTCTTTATTATTTTTTAACATTTTCTTAAATTTTGTGAATAACTTTTTATTTGTGAAACCATTAAATGTAATGTATCCATTATTTTAAGCTACAGTTCCTAAATTGTTTACTAGTATGTTCTTTTTAATGTTAGTTATTTGTAAATGTAATATAATTATTACAGTTTGTTTTTTGCAAATCATTGGTACATGGGAACAGTGAGACGTCTCAGTGTACCCTTCAATGGCATGTCTCACTGTTCCCTTTACGCATAGTTCGTTTAAAAATGACGCCATCACTTCAAAATTAAAACAAGAAAGACGAAACTTTGCCAAACATACCTCAAATACCATAGTATTAGGTGACAAAACATTCATATTTATATCTTATTTGTATATCCAATATAACCTTCAATAAACACAAGCCAAAATTTTACTTCTAGAGTGAAAAATTACGAATTATTTTTTCATCACTTACCTTTATAACTAGAATCAAATCGAGTATGAAAATACTGTTACTTTACTCATGCAACATACAATTACACTGTTACCAACATCTCAACATCGAAATTTACCATCTAATAAAAATTTCTCACTGTACCCACTTCTCCCCTACTGATAATAACTCTAAATTTCGTGGCATATCTTTGTTAATGAGTATGATACCAAGGGAAAGAAAATGGGAGTAACTGGGATATGCGAACATATATTTAAAAAAAAGCAGACTGTTAAGACATTCCAGAAGATAACAGGTGAATTAATCATATTCAGAGAAAAGGGTTAGAATATTTCCTATTCTGGCATGTGAATATTACCCCAGTCGCAGGAGAAATGTGGGGCTTCTTAGATACGACAGGTTAAAGAAAACTGGCATCAACTGGGATTGTAACAACTGAAGAGCGCTGAAGCTAGGACGATGGATTCTAATTCCGCCCAGGATATACGATATTTGTCTGCTGCCAATGTGATGTCCTGGGTTCTATTAGGTGAAGCCCAGGCACTATGTTCACCTTACATCACGGAACTCTTACCACGAGGTCGTATGGAATTGTGTTATTTCTACAAAAGTTCAAGTATTGCATTAGGCCCAGAAACTTCAAGTACGCCCTACATAAGAACCATATGCACAAATCAAGTCCCTTTGCCATATTATAAAAGATCTACAGCCATTATTCTGTGCCTCTTCTTATAAGATTGTATTTTAATCTTGATATTATCTCTGATATGTATCTAAAATATTAATTTTGAATTATTTTTATTTCTGTCATGTCATAATACGGTGTTTGAGTAAATTCAATTCAATTCAATTCAATTTATTTGGCCATTAGACATACAGTTTTAGGCTTCGCAGAATACATTGAAAAACATATAAATACATTAAAAAAACACCAATAAAAGAAACAGTAAAATTTAAATAATACAATGACAACATGAAATAATTTGAAACTTTTAAATTAAAGAAAACTAAATTGCAATTAAACTTATTTATTGAAATACAATTTCATACAAATTTGTGTTCAAAAACTCAGCAAAAGAGTAAAAAGGATTATTTAATAACCAATTGTAAAATGTAGTTTTGAAGCTATTGATTGATAATTTATAATATTGACTGGGGAGCTTATTGTATAATTTCATCCCCATAATTAAAAAGTTTGTGTTGCTCTTGTGTAATCTATAATATGGAATATTAATTTGTTCACTATTTCTAATTTCATGATCATGTATATTGGCCACTAATGAGTAATTGTCGGTATTTTGTCGAGTGTAAAGTACTAGATCATATATATATATATATATATATATATATATATATATATACAAATTTATGATTGTTAAAATCCGTGATTGTCTGAAAAGTGGCCGACAATGTTCCAGATAGTTTGATTTACATAAAGGAAAATAAGTCATAAAAATGAAGTTTGAGATAAATGAAAATTAAACTTCTGACTTTTGAAAATAATTTTTACACATATAAAACACATCAAATGCCAGAATTATTTTATTTTTTTTACACCCATTTGTAGAATTTAACTTGTGTATTCATCTGGGAAACAAAACTGAATTGCAAAAAAAAAAAAAAAAAAAAAAAAAAAACAATCCCCTTCACCAGAACACTATCGATATATTTCAGTTATGCAAAAACTATCGAAGTATGTATGTATTTATTTACACTGCAAGTGGGCAAGCACCCGGTGGCAGTGGTATACACAATAAAATTAAAATACACAATACAATTATACAATACACAATACAATAAGAATACACAATACAATTTAACACAATAATTACAATTAATAGTAAAACATAAAATAATCTAATTTTACAATACAACCTACATATGTATAGGCCCTACATAAGTTTGAATAGTCTTTCACTTTACTCTCATCTCACTCACTGTAGTGGCACTATGACGCATTTCACTGACACTTTAGGACACATTTCACTGACACTATAGAACACATTCATTGACGCTATAAATTATCATTGATCGGAACTATTCACTGCACTGTAAAACCACAACTTCACTGACTCACCTCGCTTCACTGATTCAACAGCTCAAATAAGACACATACTTACACCCTTATGTATACTTATAAACAGAACTACATTTAAGCTAAACATTTCTAGTCTAAGACTCTCTTACACGCTGTTTTTAAATAATTTACAATTCAAACGAAGGGAGTAACTCGTCAGGCTAAATAAATACATGTCACCTTAAAAAATTAAATGTTGAATGTCATCTTAATTTTAGTTTGCACTTTATACACAACTTTTTAAGTTCTTCTGGAATCTCCTTAAGGAAGGATAGCCCTCAAAGACCGCTGCAGGTAGGTCATTCCAATCATTTATAGTTCTATTTAAAAATGAGAATTTACCTACATCCGTGCATGTCTGCATTCTGCTGAACACATGAAGAATGGTCCTGCTGTATGTCAATTGTTTTTCCAGAATGTTCGCTAGGATGGGGGCGAGCAATTGCCGAACTTTTCAGTCCTAGTCTTCCTGGACTAACGATCACTTTTATGATGGTGACAATTTCTAGAAGTGATCAAAACTTCAGTTCAGGTGTACCAACATCTACTGTTACGTAAGTGTGCGAGTTTTCTCATGCTGATTCCTCGGCGCTGGTAATGATGTACTGATGTGATCGGGGATTGTTACTAGATTGATCATGGGCCTGAGATTTGAAGTCCACGTGATACGAAGGTGTGAGTGGGACTCTTGTAGCAAAGGGGTGGACGGTTATATATAGAAACTGGCTAGGGACTTCATTAAGTTGGGGGGGAAGGTCGGAAGTCTCCCTTCTCTTCTTTAGCTATCGATGCCTGAAGCCTTTTTCTTAATGCAGAAACCAATCTTGTCTGCCAAAGTGGAGTTCATAGCCTGTGGAGTTCGACTACTGGAAGTAGGAAATATGAACATTCTCGTACATCTTCAGGTTGCTCTTCACTCCGAAAGAACGTATTTCATTTTATTATTTTCTTTCGTATTGTATCCTTCTTGTAATCGCTTCTATTTTACTTCTCCCTCTTTCACTTTCAACACTATCTCCTTTCCGTCTTCCTAAGTTCCTCTTCTTTAAGCTTCTCCCAATCCTATTGTCATATTGGTTCTCTGTTTGTATTTTTCCCTCACCTCTTTTTGTATTGCTATTACTTTTTATTATATTTTTTAATTTACTTCTCCCTGCATTTGCTTTTTTGTATTTGTATTCCTCGTAGTGTGGTAGAGAAAGACTAATGACAATAACTCCACCAGATCAAAAAATAAATTAATTAATAAATTAATAAATGAAAATAAATTCCTTCCTATCTTTTCTTTACTTCTCTTCTTTTTTCCGTTTTTCAGCTCCTTTTATTTCCTCATATCCTTTTCCTACTCTTCATTTCCTTCCTCGTCTTTCTTTTCCTTCTTCGTCTCTATTTTCTTTCCTCGTCTTCATTTTCCTTCCTCGTCGTCTTCAGTTTCCTCCTCGTCTTCATTTTACTTCCTCCTCGTCTTCATTTTCCTTCCTCGTATTCATTTTCCTTCCTTGTTTTCATTTTTCTTCTAGCTCGTCTTCATTTTCCTTCCACCTCGTCTCGTCTTCATTTTCTTCCTCGTTTTCATTTTCCTTAATCGTTTTCATTTTTTTTCCACCTTTTCTTCATTTTCCTTCCCCCTCGTCTTCATTTTCCTTCCTCGTTTTCATTTTTCTTCCACCTTTTCTTCATTTTCCTTTCTCCTCGTCTTCATTTCCCTTCCTCCTTGCTTTCATTTTTTTCCACCTGGTTTTCATTTTTCTTCCACCTTGACTTCATTTTCCTTCCTCCTTTTCTTAATTTTTTTCCACCTCGTTTTCATTTTTCTTCCACCTTGACTTCACTTTCCTTCCTCCTCTTCTTCATTTCCCTTCCTCCTTGTTTTCATTTTTCTTCCACCTCGTTTTCATTTTTCTTCCACCTCGTCTTCATTTTCCTTCTTTCTCGTCTTCATTTTCTTTCCTCGTTTTCATTTTTCTTCCACCTCTTCATTTTCCTTCTTTCTCGTCTTCATTTTCCTTCCTCGTTTTCATTTTTCTTCCAACTCGTCTTCATTTTCCTTCTTCCTCGTCTTCATTTTCCTTCCTCGTTTTCATTTTTCTTCCAAATCGTCTTCATTTTCCTTCTTTCTCGTCTTCATTTTCCTTCGTTTTCATTTTTGTTCCACCTCGTCTTCATTTTCCTTCTTTCTCGTCTTCATTTTTCTTCCACCTCGTCTTCATTTTCCTTCTTCCTCGTCTTCATTTTCATTCTTCCTCGTTTTCATTTTTCTTCCACCTCGTCTTCATTTTCCTTCTTCCTCGTCTTCATTTTCCTTCCTCGTTTTCATTTTTCTTCCACCTCGTCTTCATTTTCCTTCTTTCTCGTCTTCATTTTCCTTCCTCGTTTTCATTTTTCTTCCACCTCGTCTTCATTTTCCTTCTTTCTCGTCTTCATTTTCCTTCCTCGTTTTCATTTTTCTTCCATCTCTTCTTCATTTTCCTTCTTCCTCTCTTCATTTTCCTTCCTCGTTTTCATTTTTCTTCCACCTCGTCTTCATTTCTCTTCCTCCTTGTTTTCATTTTTCTTCCAACTCGTTTTCATTTTTCTTCCACCTCGTCTTCATTTTCCTTCTTTCTTGTCTTCATTTTCCTTCCTCGTTTTCATTTTTCTTCCACCTCGTCTTCATTTTCCTTCTTCCTCGTTTTCATTTTTCTTCCACCTCGTCTTCATTTTCCTTCTTTCTCGTCTTCACTTTCCTTCCTCGTTTTCATTTTTCTTCCACCTCGTCTTCATTTTCCTTCTTTCTCGTCTTCATTTTCCTTCCTCGTTTTCATTTTTCTTCCACCTCGTCTTCATTTTCCTTCTTCCTCGTTTTCATTTTCCTTCCTCGTTTTCATTTTTCTTCCACCTCGTCTTCATTTTCCTTCTTCCTCGTTTTCATTTTCCTTCCTCGTTTTCATTTTTCTTCCACTTCGTCTTCATTTTCCTTCTTTCTCGTCTTCATTTTCCTTCTTCGTTTTCATTTTTCTTCCACCTCTTCTTCATTTTCCTTCTTTCTCGTCTTCATTTTCCTTCCTCGTTTTCATTTTTCTTCCACCTTGTCTTTATTTTCCTTCTTTCTCGTCTTCATTTTCCTTCCTCGTTTTCATTTTTCTTCTACCTCGTCTTCATTTTCCTTCTTTCTCGTCTTCATTTTCCTTCCTCGTCTTCATTTTCCTTCCTCGTTTTCATTTTTGTTCCACCTCGTCTTCATTTTCCTTCTTTCTCGTCTTCATTTTCCTTCCTCGTTTTCGTTTTCTTTCCACCTCGTCTTCATTTTCCTTCCTTCTCGTCTTTCTTTCCTTACTCGTCTTAATTTTCTTTCTCAACCTATTCTCCATCCCAAACTTATTCCCCTCCTTCCTCAACTTTCCACCCGCTTTTTTCCTTTGCTTCTCTTCATCCTTCTTCCCGTCTTTCTCCTTTTTCTTTTCATTCACCGGCTTCTTTCCCGACTTCCTTTACCTCTTCCTTCGGCGTCTCTCATTCTCTCTGTTAGCTCTCTTCACCACGTGTGGGTCAATGATCAGTTATAGATTCCTGGATTTGATATTAACAAATTGCTGTGCCACTCCTTATTATCGAAATATAACATCGGCGGCTTTTACTAGTTCCAATATTCGATAGGAATACTGAAGGAAGAATTGTGAATGCTAGTTCTGTGTTGTGCAACCTTATTGTTTTATGTTCTTAATGTTATTTTATTTTCTTAGTATTTTGCCGACAGTCATCAATTTTGGAGCACAATGTTATTACCAGAGAGGATCTTTAGTGGATTGAATAACGTTTAAACGAACATGTCGCGACATCATATTCTGTTTTCATAAAGCTTGTAGGCCTATATAATTTCCAGGCAACAAAACATTTCTTTGTTTTCGTTGATAAGAGTTTGGTTTAGAGCTTAGCAATGAAAAAGAAGCGTCATGTTCCCCGTCGGAACAGTCTATCCTGGACATGTTTTTCAGTTGTTAATATATTCAATTAACTGAATATTCATTTGTTAGTTCAAGCCGCCATAATAAACTCAACAGCTCTGGTCGGCGTGGATCAACACTCGATCCAAGTACTTTCATAATTGTGAATACAAATTTTTAAAACCATTACAAGCTATCAGGGAAATTATTTCGCCATCTGCTGGAACATTCATTGAATAATAAAAAGTTATTTTGAAGCGCTTGAACGGCATAATGGTTGTTTTCGTAATACTTTCCATAACAGTGGAGTTGGGAAGGTGTTCTAAAAATAATTTAGTTTGATTAAATTGAAAACAAACGCTTTGTTTTATGAAATATCACCACTTGAATCATATCGACATTTTAATGTTATTAGCTGTCCGTTCCATTTTCTTGCCGCTACGTTTCTCGTTTTTGTTTTGTTTTTCAGAGTCGTTGTAACACGGTATGAAATTATCGTTTATGAAATAACTATAGCAGAAAAATGTTCAGTTTCTTCTGTTTTTACACAAAATATTGCCACTCTACATTGACAGTTGTGATGCATTCTTGTGTTATAATTGCTCTTTAGTATCTATACTCGATATTGTACTCAGAGACCGTCGCGGTGGCTGTATGGATAGCGTGTGCGCTTCCGAACCAAGCGGTCCGAGGTTCGATTGTCGGCGTGGGCAATGGAAGCAATATATATTCCGTGCATGGGACAGGGTGTTCGTTCGTTGATCTTGTGATTGTCCTGTGATATCTCTGCGTTTGTCTGTGCCATGCTGATCCCATGATCGGGGAGTCCCTCAAGCCTGGTTAACAACAAAATGAATCTCTCTCTCTACCCTCAGTGGTGTGCAAATCAGGAGGGGAGATTAGGGAAGATGGTTGTTTAGGTGTGTGAAAAATGAGAAAAAGTTTCCTGAAAGCAGCCCGGAATACATTTGGTAATAATGAACATAACTTTTTGAAATAAATAACATTGTAGAAGTAACATAGACCGTTCATACATAGCTGCAGTGATTTGACTTCCAACTACAGTACAGCAAAAATATAGATAAACGAGGTACTAAGTTATGAAATACAATAGTAATATGCGTTACAAGAGCGGTATGTTGAAGTTTTCATGTTCGAGGAATAGTTTGAAAAAGCGAAACGTAGTTGAGCTTTTTTAATTTCCGAGAATTGAAAGAAAACATACCGCTCATGTATCGTACATTATTTTGTGCGAAGATCGTTTATTACATGCCTGAAAGAGGAATTTCTAATTAGTTGCAATGAAATCTCCATCTTGGTTTCTGTTCAATGACGGCAAATTTGCAAAACAAAAATATCTATCTTCAACTTTGTTGCTTTAAAATGTTTTCTGTGTTTACTATACTCCAGCAGGCCGTGATATACGTCTGTCTTTTTTTCCCCAATCTATAAATGC
This sequence comes from Periplaneta americana, assembly GCF_040183065.1. Classification (NCBI taxonomy): domain Eukaryota; kingdom Metazoa; phylum Arthropoda; class Insecta; order Blattodea; family Blattidae; genus Periplaneta; species Periplaneta americana. Next base: position 179,860,022 of record NC_091121.1, on the reverse strand, counting down.
GAACTTAAAACAAACGGTAAGGTTATGTAATGATTTATTTTTCATTTTAATATTTTAACAATATTATTTATATAACATATTACAGTAATAACATCGGTAAGTTTAATTTTGCCGGTCAAGGAGATGTTTAGAAATGGAAAATATCTTTGAGTCTGGAATCTTGTTGATTTTTTCACGGCTTCCTTAATGATACTTGTATCACGAATGCAGTAACTTTAGTGGAGTTGTAGAGTTTACTTAATTTTTGCATATATTTAAAAACAATAATTAACATTGCAATTTAGGTGAAATTGCAGTGGTAAGTTTCCAATTTATAATTATTACTATATTGAACGTCTCTAAAAATAATATGTTAAAAGCCTAAAGCAGTCAAATCAATATGTCACTTAAGCGGTAAGAAGAGGGAAATTGTTATGTGTGTTAGGTTGGGAATACTGAATGTGGAATTTTAGACTTTCCGCGGATTGGTTTTGTGCGGAAACCAAGCAAATACGCACGATCTCGCACGAAATATGTTTGTATCATGGACCGTAGTTGTGTTCCAGGACCATAGTTATGGGAAATGACGGTACTCCTGAATAGTTCATTCTCTATCTGTAATATTATTTTTACTCTTAAAACTCAAGAATAATGGTATTTTACAAACAACTTCAAATTAGTGTAATTCTGAAGATATTGAGATGAGAACATTTTTTGCTCAGAATATCTTCGGAAATAAGCTCCGTAAGGGACGGTAAATCCTCGTGAATCACTCTGTATAATGGGAAATGTACTTTCTTTCTAGAAATAATTGCAACATGGCACTAAATTCAGTATCACTCCGCAGTAGTGTAAACAAATACTCCTTGCTGCAAGTTCCGCTCTGCAAAACGCAGTACTCAGGTCTTGCGCCGTGTCCAGCGAGCATAAATAGATCTGTTCACATAGCAACAACAAGAGTGTCACTGCCAATTCAGGGATCAAGGCCACCTGCATGTGTTTACACCAATTTTCTTTCGTTCGACAGACTTTAGGATGAAGCAGTTCCTGCATTTTGGTACCAGGGTTACCAAACATTCATTACTTAATGTGATTTGTTAATAACAGCTGAAGTATGAAACTAGTTTTAAACCATAAAAGTATCAAATATTATTCAGTATATCCGTTGGAAGTGATTAGACGTTTATAAATTCTGTAGGGCATTTCTGAATGCGTTTGAAAGATAGTGGGATAAAAAATTATCATGCAAAATTAATTAATTCAAAGAAGTCTAAGCCCAAAAGAAACAGATCGCTAAAGGACTTTTCCATTCATACTGTGCTAAGGTTTCGCGTCTTAAAAAAACTGTCATCGAACATATTCCACTCTCTATGTTTTTCTTTCTATGCTATAAGAAGATTTTTTTTTTCTTGTATGTGACTTCGTGTTCATCGTGATGAAAGAGTTTAGGTTTAGGAACATTGAGGTCTATTCCTATAATAAGAAGGTACTACTAATCTTTTCATGATGTTTTGTGTCTCTTCACATCTCAGAGGAAACTTGGTTGGTTCAAAGACTACATATAGGGTAACTCCGAAGCTTTGGATATCCTCACAGACTAGATGTGGAGCAAAACTTACAAAGAAAGACAGGTCACACTTAGATGAGTTTCATTCGATTAATTTTTAGATTGATTCATCATTGTCTAACTATAATCTGTTTCATCGTTTCTGAACATCTGCAGTGGGAGAGCGCGTTTGTCTGCTGATCCGGAGCTACGCTCGGGCATGGGTTCGATTCCCCATTTGGCCGATTAACTGGCTGGGTTTTTTCCTAGGTTTTTAACAACTGTAAGACGAATATCAGGCAGTCTCGTGACGAATCCTCGCCATCATCTCTCCAAATACCATCTCACTGTCACAAATTACATCGACGCTGAATAATCTGTTAGTTGATAGAGCGTTCTCAAATAACCGACTGAAATATTATCTATAGTCGAAATAGAACGATAATAAAATTATAATCAGCAATTTTACGATACATGTATGTATTTATTTACACTGCAAGTGGGCAAGCACCCGGTGGCAGCGGTATACACAATATAATTACAATACACAATAAAATTACAATACACAATACAATAAAAATATACAATACAGTTTAACACAATAATTACAACTAATAATAAAACATAAAATACCTAATTTTACAATACAATCTACATATGTATAGGCCCTACAAAAGTTTCAGTAGTCTTTAATTTTACTCTCATCTCACTCACTGTAGTGGCACTATGACGCATTTCACTGACACTTTAGGACACATTTCACTGACACTATAGAACACGTTCCATTGAGGTTATAAATTATCACTGATCGAAACTATTCACTGCATTGTAAAACCATAACTTCACTGACTCAACTCGCTTCACTGATACAACAGATCAAATAAGACAAATAATTACACCCTTATGCATACTTATAAACATAATTACATTTAAGCTAAACATTTCTAGTCTAAGACTCTCTTACACGCTGTTTTTAAATAATTTACAATTCAAACGAAGGGAGTAACTCGTCAGGCTAAATAAATACATGTCACCTTAAAAATTAAATGTTAAATGTCACCTTAATTTTAATTTGCACTTTATACACAACTTTTTAAGTTATTCTTGAATCTCCTTAAGGAAGGACAGCCCTCAAAGACCGCTGGTACTAAATTTTACATCAATTTAAAGTTAAGCTTTCACTTTACTTGTAATTCGCTATTACAGGTTCGATTCCAGCATAAGTATGTACGTTTCTCCGATTTCAGCCTGAAGTTCTCCTAGCGTCATGCTTATTCTATGTTACGGAAATTCATAATGTATCCATACAAACTTTCTTCGGTAGCTGTAGACACTACCGGAGGAAAGAAAAGGGGTATTTAAATCAAGACTATTTTGCATCAATGTTACAAACAATTTTCTGGATGTATAAATATTGTCCTGAGTATAAGTTAATGGCCTTCTGGAAGTTTGTTTCGTGAAATTTGTTTCGGTATTCTGAAATTGGTTGATGGTTTCTGCTCTAAAATGCAGCGTAGGAAATTAGGGCATCGTTTGTCTCTGAACTTTCTCGTTCGTCGCTAGCATTATTGTATGAATTGTTTATGAGCACTATTCTAAGTTAGTTCTGTTTTTAGGAACTCGAACTGTACACATTCAGAAGGAAAAGGAAGAGAGAATTACTTCGTGATGCATATCAGAATGTAATGGAGGATCTTACAGGATTTCATCACGATACCAGAAATCAGTATTCAGTTATTTTAGTACCAATGAATTCTAATTTTATTTTCACTTTATTATTTCCCTCGGACGTTTATTCATCATCATCATCATCATCATCATCATTATTATCATCATCATGAAAACTAGTCACCACATTATAATGTACCTATCTGATGTAAGTTAGTTTTCATATCTGTTTTGAAAGTTTTTTTTTTTTTTTAATTTTATTTAGCTAATAAGCAAAGGGAGTACAATTCAAAACTATACAACAAAAAATGTTTCTAGCGACTATAGTAAGAGCCAGGCTTATATGTACGCTATAGACTTAGCCAAAAATATAACATAAGATTTACAAAGGCAGTTTACTAAGTACATAACTTAATTGAGACCGATAGCTAACACACCAGAGTAAAAAGAAAGAGAAAAAGAGAGAAAAACACATTTAATATAAATTGACAATCAGACAAGAGCCAGTGACTTTCAATAAAAACATGAATATAGTCGACAGAAATAAAAACGTAAAAAAATACAGCCTGGTTAAATCATCCCTTAAATGGTTTGTATGATCGAGTGACACATTGTAAAGCAGCTGAGGGCTACCAATTTGAACACATAATTTAGAAGGTGAGCTAGCTTTGTTTTGTTTTTTTTTTTAAGGAAGGAGTATTTTATTATTTTAATATTAGATACACTTTTCTGTTTTCTTGACTTAGTAACACTGAATTTGTACAGAAGTATCAAGTGTCGGTAATTTTTGAAAAGCTCTTAATGAGTACTATTCAAAAATAAAATAATATATTGGATGTTCCATTTAAAATAAGAGACTTGGAGTTACTTCCGGTTAAACCGGAAGTAGAAAAAACTCTAATACCATTATTGAGTTCTTAGCATATGGTTATCCTCACATACCAAGTTTCATGTCACTGAACCGTATGCTTCAAAAGTTATTTATGTGGTGCGGGACTTTTAACTAATCCTGTATAATCAAAATCAGTTACATAATATAAGGGAACTTTTGTGTGCACTCGATGTGGGTCTCTGGCGTTTCATCTGAAAAATTGAGATGGTGTCGGGTGGAGTTTCTGGGTAGGTCAATCGGCAGAGCGCTGGTACGTTCAACCAGAGGCCCCGGGATCGATACCCGGCCCCGGAACAATTTTTCCCTTGAAACTATTTTTCTTACTAACGTCTAGACGTTTCGTGCTTGCTTCTTTCTTTTGCCTTGCAGACGGAAAGTCCAGGATAACAGAGAGGGTTTGTAATTGAACGGGTTATACCAGGTGCTTATCTATGCGGATGACGTGAATATGTTAGGAGAAAATCCACAAACGATTAGGGAAAACACGGGAATTTTACTGGAAGCAAGTAAAGAGATAGGTTTGGAAGTAAATCCCGAAAAGACAAAGTATATGATTATGTCTCGTGACCAGAATATTGTACGAAATGGAAATATAAAGATTGGAAATTTATCTTTTGAAGAGGTGGAGAAGTTCAAATATCTGGGAGCAACAGTAACAAATATAAATGATACTCGGAAGGAAATTAAACACAGAATAAATATGGGAAATGCGTGTTATTATTCGGTTGAGAAGCTCTTATCATCCAGTCTGCTGTCGAAAAATCTGAAAGTTAGAATTTATAAAACAATTATATTACCGGTTGTTCTGTATGGTTGTGAAACTTGGACTCTCACTCTGAGAGAGGAACAGAGACTACGGGTGTTTGAGAATAAGATTCTTAGGAAACTATTTGGGGATAAGAGGGATGAAGTTACAGGAGAATGGAGAAAGTTACACAACGCAGAACTGCACGCATTGTATTCTTCACCTGACACAATTAGGAACATTAAATCCAGACGTTTGTGATGGGCTGGGCATGTAGCACGTATGGGCGAATCCAGAAATGCATATAGAGTGTTAGCTGGGAGACCGGAGGGAAAAAGACCTTTAGGCAGGCCGAGACGTAGATGGGAGAATGATATTAAAATGGATTTAAGGGAGGTAGGATATGATGATAGAGACTGGATTAATCTTGCACAGGATAGGGACCGATGGCGGGCTTATGTGAGGGCGGCAATGAACCTTCGGGTTCCATAAAAGCCATTTGTAAGTAAGTAGTTTCTTACACGTGTAGTAAACGTGGTTAGAGGCAAGGGCATATTTTTAAGTGCGTAATATTTATGTCTGGTGGAATATAACTAAATGTGGGACGTGCCATGTTGCGGGATGAGATTTGCATAGAAGGACTGTCAAATATTAACACAGTAATTTAGAGGCAGACGGGTTCTGCAGTACAAGGAAGGGCTGGCGATTCGAGAAGCCTGCCGGACTTGTTTGTTCTCAGTCCCACCGATCCCCCCCCCCCCAGCCTGTCCCTCGCTCTCTTTCCTCGGTAATTGGAGACGGAACGGACACACGGCGATTTGCTCTCGAAATTTCTATTCCTCTCTTCTCTTCTCCCCGGCGTCCCCACTTTTTAGAACTGTCCCATCCTTTAGTGACTTTGAACTTGATTTTGTTCTCTTCATATCATACTACTGGCCCTTCCTCTTGCTTCCGAACCATTCTTTTTAGTCTTTCGTCTACTTCCCCCGTCTGGCTTTTCCTCGACCCCACGTACTCTGTCATTCTTTTTCGTTCTTTCAGGCTTCCAATACAATGCTGTATTTCTTTCTGTGCTTATTTTCTACGGACTGTGTTTTCAGAAATTGAATTAATTTTCTATGTCAGAATATATTTCATACAGTCACTACGTAACTTGCTCCCTTTCCTCAATCTCTTTGTATTTTTCAATAAAGTCCAACCTCTTTGCGCACAAAGATTGTGTTAGAGAACTTGATATGCCTACCGCGGAATTATGACTGGCTCTTGCCAATTAAGAATGTTGCTTACAGAAGAGTTCATGTCGAACATGAAACATGTTCCACGCCTGTTTATTCCTCGTCTTCAAAGACCTGAAAATCAGCTGCACTAATGACCCTTATAGTCTTTTTCTTTAAGCTTAAAGTATTCTAACAAGGACCATGGTTTGCATTATTTATATATCTGGCAGCTTTTCTCCATCCTTCCACGCGTAAGTTAGTGCATGACAAAGTGTGCTGACGTACGTTTCATACGTAACAATTTATTTATTTATTGTTTTGCTAATAATTATAACATAACATATATTATATATAGAAAAAACTTTAGCTCGCCCCTGAAATAGGACAACTCGTGCTCAGGGGCGGATTCCTGAATTGAAATTAATAAGTATATAAATACAATTTGTCTTATGTCTACTATGCAATTACAGTATACGAGGGGGATCCAGGAAATAACGACCGTTTTGTTGTAATAATTTAAAAAAATATATTTCTTTGAAAAAACAAAGTCTGTTACATAACTGAAGCTTCCTTTACTTCTCTACATAATCACCACCTACATTTAAACATTTGTCGTATCTGTTCACTAGCTTTAGAATTCCCGTGTTATACTCCTCTGCCGCCAGTTCATTAAGCCAGGTGTTCACTGTCTTCAACTCTTCATCACTTCCAAAACGCGTACCACGCAGAAAGTCTTTCAGCTTAGTGAAAAGGTGAAAATCGCTAGGAGCAAGGTCTGGACTATAGGGCGGATGATCAAAGATTTCCCAACCGAATTGATCCAGCAATTCTCGAGTTGAAGCAGCAGTATGCGGGCGGGCACAGATTTTGTGGTAGCCAAGATGTTGCGACACAATTTCACCAAGCAAAGAACGAGAAATGTCAGGAAAGGCAATATGCAATTCGTCGAGTGATGTGCGCCTGTCTTGCAAGATTCTGTCGTTCACTTTAGTCTTCAGGTCTTCTGTGATGAGTGATGGGCGTCCGGGTCGAGTTTCATCGTGGACATTTGTTCGCTCATTGTACATTGATACAGCGTCGTAAAATAACCCAATAAAAAATTAAATCAGCTGTTAAACGCAGTGCTGCCATTTTACAACATGGAATTCCTTGTATTTGTAATTCAGTGTGCCATCTTATAGTCTGATATCGCCTATCGTCCATTGGGCATGTCTACATCTATCTTTTTTTTTTTTTTTTTTTTTTGTAATAACGTATTTCTAGGAATCATTGCAGTCCTATCACACAAATTCACTAAAGATTCTTTTCTGCCATTCCTTTTTCCCATCCATATTTTCCAACTATTCTTCCGTATTGTCCTTCTCGTACTACTGTGATCCAGTCCTCTGTAAGGATTACGCATGCTCCTTTCTCCTTCTCAACTCTCTCTTCTAGTGGAAGCTTTCTTCCACTTCCTTGTCTGCTCTTCCATTATGTGGCATGTAGCTCTATATTTTCACTAGCATGAAGTCTATTTCTTTCTCTAGTAGTCTTACTACATAGATACTACGTGGAGACGAAGATAAGTCGGAAAAGAGGGAAGCTTGGTTAATGCTGGGTTTGCAGTGAAGGACGTCCTTTGGGCAGGAAACTATGAATGAATTAATTAATGATGTTCAGTGTGAAAATATTGATTTGTTTAGCAATTTAGTGTCATTTTCTAGAAGTTGAGTTCAAATAAAATAATTTTAAGGCTGCCGTGTTGAAATGTTACATCTGTTCTTTTCATTTCGACAAACATTAAACGGCTGCTTCTATCCATCACTTCAATACCAGAGTTCATACCCTGAAAACCTAGTAAATATGCATGCAAGTAAGTCTTTAAACACCTTAAAATATGCCAATAAATATGCACTAATAAAAGTCTATATTTCTTGATATCACAAATAAATAAATGAATTACTACTGCTACTACTACTACTACTACTGATACTGCTGCTGCTACTGCTACTACTACTGCTACTACTACAGCTACTGCTACTGCTACTACTGCTACTGCTACTACTACTACTGCTACTGCTACTACTGCTACTACTACTACTGCTACTGCTACTACTACTACTACTGCTACTGCTACTGCTACTACTGCTACTACTGCTACTGCTACTACTACTACTACTACTACTACTACTGCTACTACTACTACTACTACTACTACTGCTACTGCTACTGCTACTGCTACTGTTACTACTGCTACTGCTACTGCTACTCCTCTACTGCTACTGCTACTACTATTGCTACTGCTACTGCTACTCCTACTCCTACTGCTACTCGTACTGCTGCTGCTGCTAATAATAATAATAATAATAATAATAATAATAATAATAATAATAATAATAATAATAATAATAAGCAATAAATGTAATTACTTTGTAGATCAAACCAGATGAGATTAAACTTACACTTCGTCGGTTTATAAGCAAAACACATTAAGTAAAAATTATTACTTCTGAAGAAAAGGTGTATATGATGTAGGCCTTCATAATGTATAGGCCTATGTATAAACTTAGAATTGGGTAATGAAATACCCATAAAGAGAAATAACTTACTAAAAATAATATTTTGAGGATTCAATTTTGTTAAGATCTTTCAAACGCCTTTTCCTTGGAAGTAATATTTTTCACTTAATGTGTTTTGCTTGTTAACAGACAATATATTGTTGAGAGCGGCACACTACTGTGCCGTTAGATTCGCTATGTGTGCCGCGAAACTTGTAGTACTTTTCTGGTAAAAATTATTATAACAATTTCACACATTACCAGTTAAAAAAACATGATTTATTTAAAAAATTTTTATGCAACTTAAAGTCAGCTTTAATGAGCTTAAACGTGAAAATATGCCACAATAATAAATATAATGAAGTATTATGTTTTTATGAAATAATAAAAAATATGCAAATACATGTAACATAATATTTGGTTTGATAAGCTTAAATGTAGACGGTTCATGAAGGTAATTAATCAGAAATTAATTACAGCCATTGGAAAAATACGCAAATACGTGAATTTCCTGGCCCTAGTAATAATAATAATAATAATAATAATAATAATAAAAATAATTATTATTATTGTTATTATTATTATTATTATTATTATTGTTATTATTATTGTTATTATTATTATTATTATTATTATTATTATTATTATTATTATTATTATTAGGCTTATGGACCTTACTAATAGACGGTAATTATACACAGTAGTTAAAGGGTGTAAATGATATGTTGTTATTGAAGTGTTGTATCACTGAAGAATTATGTTGTGTCAGTGAAGTGTGTTGTATCAGTGAAGAAGTATGTCGTGTCAGTGAAGTGTGCTGTGTAAGTGAAACGTGTTCCTGTCAGTGAAGCTTTATAGTTTATAGTGGCAGTGCAAAGAATTTTAACAGTGAAATGTTTTTGAAGTGTTAGTGAAATCAGGATAGAATCAGTGAAATGTGTCGTAGTTCCAGTGCAGTGAGTGAGTTGACAGCGAAATTAGTGTAATGTTGAAAGGTACTTGTGAAGATATGAACATATCATACTCGTGGGTTTTAGTTCGATCTTAGTTTTAAGATAAAAATTAGATTTATTTCAAATGTTATTTTAAGTGATCGTTTCATTTAATTTAGGATATTCCCTGTTGTTGTTATTATTATTAATTATTGTTAGTATGAATTATTAATATTATTATTAATTGTATTTTTAATTAATAAGTTTATTATTGTCATTACTGAGTGTAATTAGTTACCACTGCCACCGGGTATATACCCATTGCAGTGTGAATAAATAAATACATACATACATACATTATTATTATACAAAAATGGCGATGTATTAAAGTATCTGTGTAATAGGCAAGAAGATCAATTCGTTAGTAATATTACATAAAGAATATGTCCCTTAGGTTTTACTGAAATTAATTTTAGTTAGAAATTACATTTTCTAATATTTATTCATTCACATATCTGAGCAACATATTAATCCATGAAATAACTACTGAAGCTTTCCTGGCGACGTGATAATTCGAAATTTTCTCGGATGATCATTTAACCCTGAAGATGAGGAAGATGAACATCCTCGAAACGTTGGTGGATCACTAACTTATGACCTGGCTGGAAGCCCGAGAAAATTTCGAAATATTAATCCATACTTATGACATTTTCGTTGTGTAGAAAAAATACTAGTTATTCATTACCATCTATAGAGCTATGAGAAATAATGTGTTACGATTATAGCTAATAGACTAATTTTCTCCAAGATCCTGACAGTGAAAGCTGCTCATCGTCTTCCTTTTCGAACTTCGTTGCCTACAAAAGAATGAAACCTAGGGAAACGTAACGACACTGTTGCGTGCTAGCTATTGGAGTATCGAAATTTTCTGTACCTTAATGTAGGCGTTAGTCCCACATAATGCGTGGAATGGATTCGTCGCTTTGGTCAGCACTCATCGATCCAGATGGCGTAGTAGAAGACATCTTGGAGGAGTAATTCTGTTCGCTAATGCAATTTAACTCCTCGCTTATCTGTGTCTTGGCTCTGCATCCAATCGACGAAAAGTGTCGCCTCCGCGCTTTCCATTCCCTCTGTTTGTCTTCAGTACACTCCCTCCCTCTCCTCCCAGATGACAAATTACTTTTATTGGTAGAAGAAGAAAAGTAATTGATTTTGATAAATTAATGGTCCCCGCAGTTGTTATTGTCTCTGCTTAACACCGTCGCCATCGCCAATCTGATAGCAGCCAACGCATCCCGCGGGAGATGAAGAAGTCCCGTCTGATAGAACTCAGGGCCGATCTGCGTCATTAGTGCCGTAGACGCTGGGTCGTGTTCTAATCTCGATGCTTGGCGTGAGGCAGAACGTTATGAGACTGCAATAGTAATATGCGTTACAAGAGCGGTATGTTGAAGTTTTCATGTTCGAGGAGAAGTTTGAAAAAGCGAAACGTAGTTGAGCTTTTTTAATTTCCGAGAATTGAAAGAAAACATACCGCTCGTGTATCGTACATTATTTTGTGCGAAGATCGTTTAGGTACCAGAAAGAGGAATTTCCAATTAGTTGCAATGAAATCTCCATCTTGGTTTCTGTTCAATGACGGCAAATTTGCAAAACAAAAATATCTATTTTCAACATTGTTGCTTTAAAATGTTTTCTGTGTTTACTATACTCCAGCAGGCCGTGATATACGTCTGTCTTTTTTTCCCCCCAGTCTATAAATGCGAACTTAAAACAAACGGTAAGGTTATGTAATGATTTATTTTTCATTTTAATATTTTAACAATATTAAGTTTCAATTTGCCGGTCAAGGAAATGATTTTTTCACGGCTTCCTTAATGTTACTTGCATCACGAATGCAGTAACTTTAGTGGAGTTGTAGAGTTTACCTAATTTTTGCAAATATTTAAAAACCATAATTAACAGTGCAATATAATTGAAATTGCAGTGATAAGTTTGCAATTTATAATTATACTATACTGAAAGTCTCTAAAAATATGTTAAAAGCCTAAAGCAGTAAAATCAATATGTCACTTAAGCGGTAAGAAGAGGGAAATTGTTATGTGTGTTACGTTGGGAATACAAGAATGTGGAATTTTAGACTTTCCGTGGATTGGGTTTGTGCGGAAACCAAGCAAATACGCACGATCTCGCACAAAAGAAGCTGGTGCCATTAGGGAGGACTACAGAGCTTTGGGTTGTATTTCGGGAGAAGGAGAAGAAGAAGAAGAAGAAGAAGAAGAAGAAGAAGAAGAAGAAGAAGAGGCACTGTTATAATAGGCAGGTTTATGTGCTAAATCATGTTTCTGTGGGACGTTTATTAATATTGAATTTGTAATCTTGTAATGTCTGTTTTCTCAGACCTGAATTTAGGACGGTGTTCAGTACAAAATCTCTCAAATAATTAAGAATGTTTTTATTAAAATATCTTTAATTGTGAATTCTCAAGATTAGAATCTTGCATAGTATCACATGCTAATCACGACAATCTTTTTTTAAGCTGAAACAATAAATTATAAGTAAACCAGTGGCTTGTGCATCAAATGCTGCAAACTAAGTTCTTTAGACGTTAAAATAAAAATTTTTCAGATTTATTTTCAATGAAGAATACCAGACATTCTGAAAGTTATTTTATTCCATAACAATGAAAGATCCTCTCTCTCGAGCCAATACTGAAGAGAACCACGCATATAAATATCTACACCACACCGCTATTAAATATATGAAAAACACCAAACTCCACTTGATTAATAACTATAAAAATATTTGATTTTTAATAATATTATTATCTTACGTAAGTTTTATAGCTTTCAGTAAAATATACTATATATACTATATAGCCGCCACTCAGTAAAATATAGAAATCAAAATCTAATATAAATTATTCTCTACATCTACTTATATAACCCCAAAACGTTTCACTTTCATATCATCAATATAGCATTAATATGTATAATTAATGAAAAATAGTCACATCATGGCATTAACTACACTAATATTTAATTTCTAATGGTAATAATGTCATCAAACCACCTCAAGTTTTGTAGTTTTTAACATCCAATATGCAGCTGTACCCAGAAAATTACACACCACAGAATCGAACCTGTAAATTATTTTTAGTAAGTTAAGTTTTTAATAACCAATTTAATTTGAGCTCTAAATATGTCAGCATTCTTGCAGATCATGGCCTTCGTGTAATATTGTTTACTGTAGTGTGTGTTTTGTTTTATTTCTGAAATGCAACGCAATTAGCTAGTTCTCAAAATTGACGACAGATGGATTTTGGAAAATAGGAAAATTATGTTGGAAAATTTGCATTTCACTGAAAACTACTATTTTTCTGAAAAACTTTGAGTTCCAAGCTTCAAGATGAGGGGCCATTTATTAAAATCCGTTCAGCCGTTTTCCCGTAATTTCTATTACCAGTTCAAATTATATATATATATATATATATATATATATATATATATATATATATATATATATATATATATATATACTGTACGTTGTTTTTCTTGAAATTCCAGATCCTCTCTTGTTGTAAACTACTGAATGATTACAGTGACACAGTGATTGGCGCTGGTAAAATAATTTGCACCGGTTCATTTGATACAGAAGGTCACGGTGTACGTAACGGCCAAATCTCGCAGCTTTACCGTTGTGTAGATGCCCTGATCGTCTGCATAATATGAACTCCAAAAGTACGGATGTGATTGCCTTGTTAAAACTGGGAAAGAGTGTGGAAATATTTTGTTATATTCTTCACCTCTAGGCATGAAAATATATAACTAGAAATAGAGGATACAAGAAATTAAGGAAATGGCATGGAGAAAAAGGTAAAGGATTGGAATAAGGCATGAGGATGTGGCAGTAAAGAAAGGGAAAGTAAGGAAAGAGAATAGATATACCGTAAGGAAATCGGAGAAGGTGGGAAGAAACTGAATTTGATATTTAAGAATAACTTACTTCGAGACAACAAGAGAAAGGGAAGGAGATAAAATGCGAGGACGGGAATGTTAATGAAATGCCCTTGGAAAACATAGGAAAGAAATTGAATCAAATTTTTATCGTGAATACGTTCGATATGTAGTATACGAGAAAATCTAAAATTTTTAGCATAACACGAAGTTCAAGAGATCTCCGCTAGATACTGCTCACTTCAAAGAGAACGCGTACTGCCATCTGTCGAGTGCTTTTAAACTGAATGAAGACAGTGTCATGGAAAGATTGAAAATGGAACTCTGGCACTAAAAACTGTAAGTTATTAGTCCCGTCGCTAATTTCCGGCAGCCAATCGCGTTGCAGGTCGGCCACATTTAAACGTATGCGTCTTGTGATTCGCTGATGAAGACGTTATTAATTTCTTAAGGCTCGATAAATACTTAATATAATCGCCCGCCATTTTGGCTCTTTCGTTGGTGTTCGCAGAAAGCACACGAAGACTTTATTTGCCGCTGAATTATTTGCTGAATTACAGTGCGTTTGATTTATTATCATAGGAGCTACTACATGATAATGTTTAACGGTGTGGCAAATAGATTCCTCGCATGGTAGATCGGCAACGAAAGAACAAAAATGGCGAACGATACTACCTACCTAGACTTTATAGAGGCTTCACTTCCTAAGACGTAAGCAAAGAGGAGGAGTCACGCCGGGAATAATAGCGTCGCGACTATAGTTTATGAAATTACAGTCCCATTTTTCTCCAGTTTGCTTTGCATTTTGTCTCTAGTTGTTCCACACTATCTGATTTTTAGTTTGCTACATTCATTTCATATCATCCATTTTGGGTTCTTGCTATCTTTCTGTTCCATTCTTGTCTTTCACTTTCTCTTTAATTTTTTTCTTTTTTTCTACACTTTACCTTTGCATTGTTCTCGATGCTTCTCTTTTTACATTCATTTTCCCGTGATGCTGCTTTTTCAGTTTTCTTCTTTCCCTCTATCCTTTTAGTCATTCTTCTGTTTTGTTGTGTTGTTTTCTGTCTGTCCTTTAGACTTTTTCTCTGTCTTGCAATATTTAGTGCACTACTATCTTAATAAAGTGAGGAAATTGTGTCGAGCCGAATTTCATCTGTAATCACAGGGAAGGCTCAGCATGATAAATAAAGCGTGAAGACTGTAGGCACATGATGCCGCATGCCGTGCGGTCGATGTTGAAGATTAATTCGTCTGGAATCCAATAGAACTTCATAAAGGAATTTCATTAAAAGCGATCACAGTATATTTGGCCCCGAGGAATTCTCTGCTAGTGATGAAGAAAAACCACAAGAAACATAGCAGATCAGGCCCCAGAGTTCGAGCTGTGGACCATGCGATGCGGGGAGATAGCAAAACTAGCCTTGGAAGCAGACCACAATACTGATACCAAAGTTTCCCTCAGATTGCGGGTGCAGACACAGTTGAGACCAATGGATTTTTATGACTGATGTTCGTACATGTAAGATCTTAAGATATCTTAATGGAATGACATCCCTTTCAATATGATTCCATCCCCTTCCTTTGATCGGTGAATTCAGAAGTGAGGATTTTTAGACCTTTATTTTCTTTATATTTTTCAGGACTACTTGCAAAATTTCTAGAATCTTGCATGGTTTAAATTTTTCATTCACCTTATCTATATTTATTCATCATTAATTCATTCGGAAAGTGAAGACGAGGGTGTCATTTATTGTAGTTTACGTTGTATGAGAGGTTCTTGTCCATGATTGAGAAGTTTGAGAATAAAATACAGTTTTTACCGATCATTTTTACCAAATGTAAAACTACCTTCACTAGACATCATAACTGCAATCCCAACACCCAACACTAACTCATTCCGTCTTGTTTCTCTTATCTGAGAAATGGAAGTCTTCGCAACCTCACGGGATATTCGTTTTTGTTTTAGTTGGTTATTTTACGTCGCTTTATCAACTGCTATGGTTATCTAGCATCTCAGTCAGATTAAGGTCCAGGGTTCAGCGCCGAAAGTTACCAAGCATTTGATCTTAATGGATTGAGAGAAAACTCCTGAAAAAACCTCAACCAGGTAACTTGTACCAACCAGGATTTGAACCGAGGCCTGCTAGTTTCATGGTCTAACGTGCTAACCGTTACTCCACAGCGGTAGACTAGGGGTTCTTAGTTCTGGACTCTGTAGCTTGAATTTATGACGAAAGGAACATAGTGTGGGCGATACAACGGATACCATGCTGGGTTTGGATCAAAAGAATGCAGATTCTGTACTCGTAACCGCAAATTTCAATTTTGGTGTTATTTTTCCTCTTATTCGTATCGAGTTTCACTCTTATGGCAGTCACATAGCAAGTGTCTCTGTCATTTAATGTTCATAAGAAATGGGTTAAGAAGAATATTCCTTTGTAAAATATTTTATAGTATGAATATTAACACAAATAAAGCAAAGAAAGGATAGAAATGGAGAGAGCAGAAGAAAGCAGAAGATAGAAGGCGTAAAAGTAAAATGAATAAGAAGGAAAGAAGAAAGAGGAAATGGAAAAAATTAAGAGACAAAGGTGAAATAAATGATAGAAGAATTATAAAAAGGAATATGATTATTCTTAAGGAACAAGAGTAAAAAATAGAAACTGATAAAATTGAAAAAGTGGTATGGAATGAAGGAATGAAGAAAAGAAAAATTAAATAAACAAAGATAAAAGATGGAAGGAAATGGGAAAAGATATTGAATAAAGAGAAGAAGACTCGAAGAATATAAAAATATTCATCGAGGAAAGAAGTACAAGAGATAAACATGTATGTATGTATGTATGTATGTATGTATGTATGTATTTATTTATTCACACTGCAATGGGTATATACCCGGTGGCAGTGGTAACTAATTACACTCAATAATGACAATAATAAACTTGTTAATTAAAAATACAATTAATAATAATAATACTAATAATAATAATAATAATAATAATAATAATAATAATAATAATAATAGGGAATATCCTAAATTAAATGAAGCACGATCACTTAAAATAACATTTAAAATTAATCTAATTTGTATCTTAAACCTAAGTTCGAACTAAAACCCACGAGTATGATATGTTCATATCTGCACAAGTACCTTTCAACATTACACTCATTTCGCTGTCAACTCACTCACTGCACTGGAACTACGACACATTTCACTGATTCTATCCTGATTTCACTAACACTTCAAAAACATTTCACTGTTCAAATACTATGCACTGCCACTATAAACTATAAAGCTTCACTAACAGGAACACGTTTCACTTACACAACACACTTCACTGACACAACATAATTCTTCACTGATACAACACTTCAATAACAACATATCATTTACACCTTTAAATATTGTGTATAAATACCGTCTATTAGTAAAGTCCTTAAGCCTATTTTTAAATACATTTTTGGTTGTTGGTAAAGCCTTTAATAAGTCTGCAGGTAAAGCATTCCATTCCCTGATAGTACGATTGAGAAAAGAAAACTTTCCAGTGTCCGTGCTCTGTCTTCTTTCCCTCAATTTATATGAGTGGTCGTTCCTTGAAGAGTAATTTGGCGGCTGCAACCTATTTTTTATTTCTCTCCAGGCAGGCTCACCTCTGTATGTTTTGAATATTGCGCATAATCGAATTCACGTTCTCCTGTCCGTGAGTGTGTCCCATTTTAATGGTGAATTATTACGACAACACTTGAGAGCCCGTTTTTTAATCTTTTCCAGTGTCTTAATATGTTCTAATCTGTAAGGATCCCAACATGCAGCACCATATTCCATTACTGGACGTACTAGTGATTTATATGCAATAAAGGTATTAAAATAAATATTAGAATAGTATATAAAAGCAAAAATGACGTGTAGAAGTGTAGGGAAATAACATACAGGAAGGAAAAGAAGGAAAAAAGATTGACAAAGTTGTAAGTATAAAAGATAAAGAATAATGGGATGACAGAAAAACGTAAAAAAATACTTACGAGAGAAAATAAAACGAAAAATTGGGAGCAAAACGCTGAAGAATGCAGAAGCAAGAAAGCAGACATGAAAAAAAAAAAAACTAAAGAAACCACGGTAAATCATAAGAAAGGAAGTACGTAGAGATGGCAGAAATTATGATCTAAAAGAAGGAGGATAGACAATTAGAAAATTGCAATGAAGTGAGACGTAAAAAGAAACCTACTAGTAAAGAAAGTACTTTCTTATCAATTATGAGACCGTTGAATTTGCAGAATTTTATTTCCCACTGTCATTTAAGTTTCTGTATGTGATATTAGTTAATTCTCTTCCTGAGCTTTACGAGAGAAATGTTTCGTGACATCCTATAGCCACGCAGGAATTGGATTTTACATATCGACACAACAAACAATACCTTTTTCACACAATTACTTGCCCATTCATACATAATGCTCCTGTAAATAAAATTCGTCATATGTCAGTGTCAGATTAAAATGATCGACACAGAAATTCAATCAGAGGGCTCTATAAACTGTCATGTATAATTCTATCTGATGTTAACGCTCTCTGTGGTAAATATTTGCAAACACATTTTTGCCGTCGCATTTCAAGCTTATTTTCTGTGTATTCCAAGCGCGAACCAACTTCTCCAGCTTCTGTCTGCCTTCAGATTTTATTTAACGCTAGTTCTAAATAACACTTAGGATAATAAGACAATCCAGGATTCGGGTAAATGATAATGACTATTCAACTTATAGAATGAATTTGCGATA
This sequence comes from Periplaneta americana, assembly GCF_040183065.1. Taxonomy (NCBI): domain Eukaryota; kingdom Metazoa; phylum Arthropoda; class Insecta; order Blattodea; family Blattidae; genus Periplaneta; species Periplaneta americana. The sequence goes on along the minus strand of NC_091121.1, from coordinate 179,841,771 downwards.
TTGATCAATAACGTTTCAGAACTGCCTTAAAATCAACCAATCACAGTTGTGTTTCATAATAAAACGCTTTGTAAGGAAGATTCTTATCTGATAAGACGCCTCGTACAATGCTTCAGTGTCAATCACAGAAAATCAAGAAAGTCAACAAAATTTAACTTTGAAAATTACTTTTTCAGTAACTGTAACTTCAAGGAATAACTAAATGCCTTTAAAAACATTTCGTGTTTTTATTCTGTTAATGTAACATTTCAGCATATCTCACTTTTGAGGTTAAGTATTGTTGTTTTGTATTTCCGCTCTGAGTAATTGGCAGTAGTATTTAGTATGCCGTGATAGTTTGTTCACAGTCTAGTATATACAATCACGAAGCTCAATACGTAGTAAATATGCATCCATAGATAGTTACTAATCACTAGGATCGCTGCTATCGCCTAATTATAGAAAATGCGAAATAGTACCTGTACAGTCTATTGTTTCTAGTACCCTCATAAACTCAAGCTTCGTGACTATATACTAGACTGTGGTTTGTTATTTTTATTACAAGGAAACATAATAATGTCTTATTGCTGCTTTTTAATTATCATTTACGTAAGTAATTCGGTTTTGCAAGTTATTTAATTTTATTCGGTGAATAATCTTATTAAATTGCACTCATGCAATTACTACACGTAAGAAAAGTGAGGTGAATGAAGTGTTATCTTGTGCTGGAAATCGAGCTTGAAATATTTGAGTTTTAATATTCTGAGCTGATAGAACGAGGATGAACTATTTTCGACCTGACAATAGATCAACTCTACTGACGTGGGATTAACATGACAGTTGGCATTCACTAGTAGCCTACTTTAACGAGACATGTACTTAATTGTAGTGCTTAAAGAATAGAGTCATAAAAGCGATGTTATTCCCATAGAAGGTCGACCATTCTTCAGTTAGTGAGATCTTCTAAACCTGTCGTGACTAGGAAGCGTGGCTACGTGTCAATTCCAAGTTTACTGCCTGTAATGAATTCTGAAGAATTTTTTTATATTGCAACTGTTCAATTTATATTATTACTACGGTTTATTGAATTCTACTAATGTTTAAATTTAATTCCCTCATATTCCAACTTACGGGAATCGTTCTTAACGTTCAGAACGTAGGCTAGTTCTTGTTGAGGCATCGTTATGAGAGTTGAGTCTTTTATTCAGTCACCAACATTTGAAGGTGATGTGTCGAAAAATACGGAATAACAAAGTCTCTTATGTGGCCAATATGCAGTCTATAGTTTTTGTTGCTTTTGATTGCTACAATATCCCTGTAAGTAGTGATTTCTCACAAAAAACAAATGGTCAACATTTCAAGCAAGTAAATTTCTCCTAAATTGCCAATGTCAAAAATGTATTAAAATATAATTAGGCCTATGTAACTACATTAATAAGTTTTCTGAGTTGCTTATAAGTTGCATTAAAATACATTCAAATGGATAAAAATACTATAGTCGTCCGTTTCTATGCTAATCTTTGTATCCGAGGTTCATTGGTTCAAAACCGATCGAGAGCGATAGATTTCGTGTTTTCCTTAGAATGGCTTTCTCCGAAAGGAAATGAAGTTTGCTTCCCTGGTCGTGCTTGCCCCTCATAGCTTCATACGAAATTCTGTCTATTTTTTTCGTCACAGTGATCTTCGACGCTGAACAACCCCTGCAGCTGGAAGCATCCTTAAATGAAACGCCGCAATCTCTACAATAGCAATATATATATTCTTCGTGTCATCTCTCTCGTGTTTTTCGTTTCTGACCTCTTTGCCTCTGCCCTTCTCTATTCGATCTCTCTACCATTATTTAATCTTTTTACTCCTTTCGTCTCGTATCTTTTTCGTCTCTTCTTTTTTCGTCACTCCTTTTTCCCCGTTTCTCCTCTTCTTCATATATCTCTTCTTCTGATTTTCGTGACTATCTCCGTCTCTTTGTCTCTTTTTCATTTCTCTCCATGTCTTCCGACTCCTTACCTTCTTCGTCCCTCCTCCCCTTTTTCATTTCTCATTCCTCTCTTACCGTCTCTGCTCTTTTGTTTTCTCCTTTCCGATCTTTCCTTCTCTTTTTGCTCTCACCCTCTCTTTTTCGACTCCTTTTTAGTATCCTTGTTTTCGTGTTTTTGTTCATTTTTTATCTCGTCTTATCTCATATTTTGTCACTAATCTTTTTTCTCATTTTTGGTCTTCCTCTCTCCTCACCTTTTTTGTCTCATCTTTTATGTCTCTTCTTTTTCGTCTTTTTGTCTCATCTTTTTCGTCTTCTTTTTGTCTAATCTTTTTCGCCTTCTTTTTGTCTCATCTTTATCGTCTTCTTTTTGTCTAATCTTTTTCGTCTTCTTTTTGTCTCATTTTTTTCGTCTCCTTTTTCTCATCTTTTTCGTCTCCTTTTTGTGTCATCTTTATTGTCTTCTTTTTGTCTCTTCTTTTTCATCTTCTTTTTATCTAATCTTTCTCGTCTTTTTTGTCTCATCTTTATCGTCTTCTTTTTGTCTCATCTTTTTCGTCTCCTTTTTGTGTCATCTTTATCGTCTTCTTTTTGTCTCATCTTTTTCGTCTTGTCTTTGTCTCATCTTTATCGTCTTCTTTTCGTCTTATCTTTATCGTTTTCTTTTTGTCTCATCTTTTTCGTCTTCTTTTTGTCTCATCTTTATCGTCTTCTCTTTGTCTCATCTTTATCGTCTTCTTTTTGTCTCATCTTCCTTTTGTCTCATCTTTATCGTCTTCTTTTTGTCTCATCTTTATCGTCTTCTTTTTGTCTCATCTTTATCGTCTTCTTTTTGTCTCATCTTTTTCGTCTTGTCTTTGTCTCATCTTTATCGTCTTCTTTTCGTCTTATCTTTATCGTCTTCTTTTTGTCTCATCTTTTTCGTCTTCTTTTTGTCTCATCTTTATCGTCTTCTCTTTGTCTCATCTTTATCGTCTTCTTTTTGTCTCATCTTTATCATCTTCCTTTTGTCTCATCTTTATCGTCTTCTTTCTGTCTCATCTTTATCGTCTTCTTTTTGTCTCATCTTTATCGTCTTCTTTTTGTCTCATCTTTATCGTCTCATCTTTATCGTCTTCTTTTTGTCTCATCTTTATCGTCTTCTTTTTGTCTCATCTTTGTCGTCTTCTCTTTGTCTCATCTTTATCGTCTTCTTTTTGTCTCATCTTTTTAGTCCTCTCTTTGTCTCATCTTTATCGTCTTCTTTTTGGCTCATCTTTATCGTCTTCTTTTTGTCTCATCTTTATCGTCGTCTTTTTGACTCATTTTTTCGTCTTCTCTTTGTCTCATCTTTATCGTCTTCTTTTTGTCTCATCTTTTTCGTCTTCTTTTTGTCTCATCTTTTTCGTCTTCTTTTTGTCTGATCTTTTTCGTCTTCTTTTTGTCTGATCTTTTTCGTCTTCTTTTTGTCTGATCTTTTTCGACTTCTTTTTGTCTCATCTTTTTTGTCCTCTTTTTTTCGTCTCATCTTTCCCGTCCCTCTTCATTTTTTTTCATCTCTCTTCTTATCGTTTCGTCTCTCTCTCCTTTCTCACCTCTTTTTCATCCCTTTCTAATTCCTCTCATTGCCTTTCTGATCTTTCTCTGCTCCTCTTCCATTTCTCTTCATCTTTTTGTCTTCTCTTTCCCACTTTCGTCTGTTTTTTTTTCGCTACTGTTCCTCTCGTTTGTCTCCTCATTTTTCGTCACTTTTTCTCTCACGTCTTTACTGCACTAGAAAAGTCTTGATCGAAATTTACAGGCCAACTTTTTCTAAAGCTCACACGTCTGTAGACAGATACATGGAATGATCTCATTCTAGAAATATGACGCTAGATCCCAACCTAAGTACAGTTACGAATGCTGTTTCTCAGTGACGCTTCTGAAAATTGCTTGGCACCGCTAGTAGAACATTGTGAAAATGGAAATTCTCGAACGCTTGAACGCAGTGGTGAGGTTGCGTTTGCACGTGTGTAAACCTCCATTTAAATCAATGCTTTACTAACAGTACCGATCCTGTGAAGCGCCCCTGGGTGGTGACGTGTGAGGCAATAGTAGAACTACAAGAAACTTCTTACTCAACGGAACAGATTGCTTCTTCCAATAGAATGAAGGAACATTTGAACGGAACCTTCAGCGAAGAAAGGGTCTGAGGCATTCATTGTGAACTGCAAGATCGAACTAGTTGGAGGGTTGGTGGAAGCTAGAGGGAGTGTGAGGGTGGAAAGGGTTTGAAGGAGGTATTAATTGTGCCTTAGTCGGGTAAAGTTCAGCGATGCATTGCATTAATCACTCCGGGTTTGAGTACTGGTTGGCTGGACATTGACTTCATAGACATGGCAGGGGAGTTCTCTAATATCAGCAGGGGACGAAATCGATACCTCACCTGTCCGATTCCTACGCTAGCTGCTCCGCTATTCATCGACTAATTCAGGTAATATTAAACCCTGTCTAAATTTAGTTGGAGCCTATTGTTATACATGTTGCGTCTCTGATACATGAAACTTGCTTCACTGTCTAAGATTTCTAGCTTTCAGAGTACTTACCTCTGATAGTGTTTACCGCCCTACTGAGAATTAACTCGTATTTCATAGAAACTCCTCCACTAAATATAGAGCTCAAGTTACGGCCATATTTTTTTACTCGCATAATCCTCCAAATTTAACATTCACAACTCAGTAATCTCTGTCAGCTGACGGCTTTCATCGCATCACTTCAATTCGATTTTATCTACAGTAATCTCACTAGAGGTTTAGATTTTATCTCTAAATCTACGAGTGGAACACTGTACTACTACAGTACTATTTATTTATTCAATCTTCTTCAACTTGGTGAGGTTGTCAAAGACAAAGAATGTTAAACAGTAACATTTAAGATGACATTAAACATGTCTTACAAGAAATTTGTTTACAATAAACTGAATTTTACAGTAGGTAATATTTCACATGATGAAAATTTGTATTAGAATAATAAATACAGATAAAAAATAGAATGTGAAAATCCAATTTGAATTCAAATACAAGTGTCGCCGTAAAATCTGCAGAGAATCCTTCAAAGCTATAATATAAATTTCCTTAATTGTTGTTGTTTGGACTCCAAATTTATAATATACAATATACAATATAATATTTTATTATTCAGTCAATGACAAATCAATGTAAAAAATGACTTATTTTATAGTCATTAAGTTTATATACATGAATTACAAAATTGCGAACGTTTTCGCCTATTCAGGCATCCCCAGGCAGAGTTATACAATATCTCAATGTCACATACGTAGCTATTGGTGGTGAGTACTATTTAAATTAATAATGTACAAGCCATCTCCATTATTAAAATTGTAATATTACAGGTAGTAAACTTAATAATGTTAAAATGTTAAAAACCATTTAGTAATTAAACTTCATAATATGTGGAACTCTTGTTCAGTCCAATGAGTGGTGAATATCTGAAATGTATAAAAATATAATAGAAATGGGAATTTCAAATGTAAATTGTAATCGGATTGGATATTTAAAAGTACTCACGTCGTTTAAAATGAGACAACTGCATAGTTAGCAACTGTATGGATTACTATAACATCCTGTGTTTTATGTAAATTATCTGTAATGAAATAATAATTAATATCAAAATTTAGTAGAATTTGAAAAATTGGAGGGCTAAATGTAGAGGTACTTACGTAGGTGAGACGACCTGCTGCTATTAGGACTGTAACTGGTATGACGTGGAGGAAGTGTATATTCGTGTAAACAACTACTGCGTGGTGACGGGGTTAGAGGTTGTACAGGGGATTTCGGATTTGGGTTAAATTTTCATTAAGAATGCTATTCTCTATTTGAATCTGTTTAGCAATGTAATATTCTTCTGCAGAATTTATCAATTTAGTTTCTATTCCTGAAACCTTAAAAATATTAAAATCAGTATTCTTCCGCGTAGTTGTTTATAGTCACGCCAAAATACTGTCGGCTCGGAGTTGCTCAGTCACCGGGGTTCGATGCCTGAGAAACGCTGTGGGTCGTTCTTTGCAAATGCGGCTTCATATTTGTATTCCCTTCGCCTGTCCATTCTGCCATCGGCGTATTATAATCTCAGTGTTTGTGGGTAGCGACTGTAGGATAGCCACTAGTTTTAAAATGGATGTTAAGTAATAAATGACAGATGTCCCTATTCTGCACGTGTCCCTGTTGTACTTAAGGTATATGTACACCTTTACATGCAAAAAATTTTATTTTGTATAATTTTGCTCTGTAAAATTGTTATACAATTGAGAATGGTACCAGAAAGAGGATGAAGTGAACAGATCCCTTGAAATTATGTCTAGATTGTTTTTAAAACTTATTTTGTTTATAATTTTGACATGCAACTTGAAACATGATAGCTCATGCAGTTTTTAAGATAGAGCCACAGTTTTTTCACTGTTTTATGGATAAAACTATTCTTTAGTGCCTGACATAGAGCTATTTTTTATTTTTATTTACAATAATTAAATATTACCATATATGTAACTTACAGTAATATTTTAGGTTGCATAAATCATGTAAAAAATCCATAGACAATTATTAATTATATTAATGTTATTTTACTCGTTGTCAGGCACTGGGGGACATTTCAAGCTTCAAAATGACACCAATATCTTCTTGGTATCACCATATTTGGCTGAGATATCATGTTTGAAAGAATTAAATATTCTAAAATTGCTATTTGCAGGAAATGAGCTACAAACTTTCAGAGCCTAGAAGACTCCATCATCATATGTCACCCCTTAAGCAGCTTCATGTCGGTCCAGTTTCAGCTTCTTTCTGCCTCTCAAATACCTCCGCCTTGTTTTAACTTCAACATGTTTTTTTTTTGGCATTTTTGTCCCTATTCCCATGGATGCAAGAAATCCTGCGATGGTGTTTGTCCCAGGGTTTATGCCTATCCTCCTCAGAATTGTAATTTCTACTTTTGGACTCTTATTAAAATGACGTACTACATCATTGACACACAAATTTACAGTTTTCTGACTAACAGTAAAAGATTATAAATTACTTCATTATGTAAAAAAGTTTTTTTTTCAATCTAATGATCATGCCCATATATCTATGCATCTATTTCGGGACTAGAAAGAAGTTTATTTTACAAGCAATGCTGGACGAGGGAATTGACTGCTACGAAGATCAATCCAAAAGTAATGCACTTCAAAAGTAAGTGACCGTGGCTGATGACGCAGCATTTTGGAAAATGGGACTTATCAGAAAAACCATAAGGCATAAATCGAAAATTCTTACATCAAATTAAAGAGGAGAAAATTCTCTATTAAAATATTTATATTTTGAAAATTCTAATATTTCATCATTTTTTGCGTTTTGTGGGTGTACATAGGCCTATACCTTAATTTTTCCATTACATTAAATAGTCATTGTTTTCGGAACGTCATATTGTGTCAACTACGTTACAGTAGAAGACTGTTTCCATGCACCTGCTGAATATAAGAATTCACTGTTGACTCCCAATGACGATTTTGAACGAAGTAGTTGGTCTCTTAATTAAAAACCAAAACTCCGATTTCTTTTAGCCGAAAATTCTATCTATTAGGACTAGGCATATTTGTTGTGTGACTGTGCAGGTTTTTAAGATGTTACGTTTGGTTTCACACATTCTTTCTACAAAAAGATAAAGTTTTCATTGTAAGCAGTATGTTCAAAACATTCTTAATAAATCACGTCGCAGAACAAATCATTTTACACGTTTTATAAAGCAACGAGAATAATGTTATTGCAACGTTGAAACATAACATAACGTACTTTTTGCACAGCCTGAAAACACTTTCAATCTGTAAACACAATACATTTAGCATTAATTTGTTAAATAAGCGGATAATGCCACTCTGTAAATTAAATACGTTATTAAATTCAGTTTTTTCACTTTTTCACATTTCATTGCACAATTTGTGAAGAGTTTCTAAAAGGTGAATTCATTGCCTTGATTGATATGCTCTTGAACATTGAAAACAAAATATGATTACTTGATTACACAATCATCATGTCATCGCCTAAGTTAAATAAAACCACTGAAATATTCAGGTACATAAATAACTGAATAAATAAAATCTCTGAAACGGATTTTACAATTTCCAAATTCTTAATCAGGGATTTTTAGCTGCTAACTCTAACATGAATTAGAATATAAATTTTAAGAAAATAATGCTATAGAATTAGAGTATAATACGTTCCAGGTAAACAGTTCGAGGCTTAGTTTTGATATAAAAATTTGCAACGTTCCTTCCTTTGAATTCAGTAATTTATTTTGTGTGAATGTACCGAGATGTTAAGATATCATTATTATAAATATTAATTTTCTATTTAAGTATTTTTGTGTAATTTTTAAAAAAGAACTTGGCAAGAATTAATGTTTTGGCATGTTTATGAAAAACATATTTTCTTATGCGATTCATTATTATACACTAAATATAGAATACTGATCAAGAATATCAGCACCCTTCATTCTAAAAACGATCATCGTTTGGTTGGACAGCTTTTACATAGACCATACCACTTTTTATACGATAAAATAAATTTCTGTCTTGTATATTACAGCTTTAGTCCATATGCAAATAAATCTCACCTCTAAGGCGTTCTTGACTAAGACTGGTGCACAGTTGCCTGACTGGTGGTCTACATTGTGTCCAGGAAAATAACTCATATTACTAACGTTGTTCCTGAATAAACAATATTTTGTGCTATATATCTTAAGCACGCTAAGCAACCATACTTGCTTTAAGAGTTTGTCACAAGGAGTAGGTCTGTCTTCCTCATGTATACTTCAGCTATATAAGTGCTTGTGAAAGACACAGTACATCCACTGGGAAGTATTAGTACTGATAGAGCAACTGGAATCATTGTTCAGACCCTGATGTGAAAGAGTGTAGAATGATACTGTCTTGAAATATGCCTTATTCTTATGTCGTATTTGAAATAATTTATGGTAATTTGTTATAAGTATACTAGCACTATAATTTATTTTATGCTCGACCATGCCGAAATGTAGTAATTATATACCTGCTAGCAGCCCTTTAATGGACCTAATTAAAGTACAACTATTCATTAAAGTTCAGGTGTTCCATCAATCAGAAATACCATTGTAGCAATATGAAAGTGCAAGTGTCGATTATTCTCGGATATGCAATCGAAATACAACTAAGTCTGTTACTATAATAATTAGCGTTAATTGTAAATAATATTGAAATAAATTCAATTTGTCACGTCGTGTTTCAATGTCTAATTCAATTTCAAACTTATATCAATATTACTGTTTATTTTACTCTCTAGATTATATCAAGATCATTGCCGACATTTATTTCTCGGAAAAAATCAATACTTTCGCGTCTGCGCACATCTCACAATTTACGAGGTATTGCACAAGGTCAGTTCCGCTCCTCAGTCAGATAAGAATAATATGAATACTTATGAATAATTTCAAGTTAGAAATATGTTCGAGCATAAAAAGTCGTATGAAACTTGACTATAATGGTAATTAAGACGCTAGTATGAAAATTATAAAACTCGCTTGCGCTCGCATCATAAACATACTCGCGTCTTAATTACTTCCATTATAGGCTCGTTGCGTAATGTACTATACCCGTTTCTATTATCTATGTGCAGTAAATAGTCGAAAATTATAATTCTGTAGTTGCATGATTTCTTTCTCTTTCTGTAACTTCCATTTTACGTCCACTATATCACAGCGCCGATATGTCTGGTGAATTACTTATGAGGCGTGTTCCGAATTATATAATTCATAATACTTGCCAAGTTAAAGAAAATAAATATTCACACATTTTGTTTTTGTTACAGGTATGTCCAGAAAGCAGTATAGTGGTGGTTGATTTCTTTCCTGTCCTAATCTTCTTTGGTAAGTTTTATTAAATCTGTTCGTAAATAAACATGTTGAAAGGACGAGAAACACCAAGTAATATAAGTCACAAATTATAGAAATTGAGTTCATAGTGCCATCGTATTCTCCATATGAGTAAGAATTAATTGACAAGTGAAGTAAGTCCATAGTACATAAATCTACCAACAGAGCGCATTAGAATTTTGAACACAATTATTTTTCGCCTCGCGGTTTGCTCCTGGTGAAGTAAGTCTGGTACCACTGTTCCATTTGGACTGTCAGCTATGCGTTTATTCCATCACATTTCAGCAACAATGGGAATGTTTTGTGAAGTTTTTTTATACACGCTTTAACATCTGTGGTCATATTGCGTGTGTAGGATCTCCGGCTATATCAGTAGGCTGTTTTTACAATTGTTGAGTTTTTGTTTCTATAGTCGTATGTTATAGATGCTTATGTTCATGTAACTGATTTGAGATTTCGATGAATATTCATGATATTGGTGATTCAGGCGGTGATGAATCCTTGTATGTAAATTTCCAATCTGACATTTGACTTTGTGACTGAGGTAAACCATGAAAAACCCAAGTCAGATTGACTCGCCACAGGGTTTGAACTCGAGACCTACGGAATGCGAGTCTCAAACGTTACCGTCTGAGCCAACTCACTCGGTAATAGAAATTTTTACCAGATTTTTTTTTTTTAAGTGTAAGGGACGAAAACTCCTGTTTTTCTCAGAACAAAGTTTTATATTATTTACATTACTTAACGACCAAACAGGCCATATGAAAAGTTATTTGAGAGGCAGACAAGTGAAAATCACTTGAAAAATTCACTCCATTTGGCGCCAATTTGTACCTTTTATATTCATGCACGTTGTTGAATGGCTGGTTGGAGGGACAGGTGAAAGGATAGATGAATTACGAACAGACAGACAGATTGATGGGCGGGGGTTGAATCAGTGTAGAGGGGGACACATGAATGGGTGGATTGGACGGTAGGTTTAATATTTTTATGGCTGGCTGGATTGATTTTTGTTTGATGTTTTTATGAATAAACGGATAGAAGCTCAATGGACGGATCGTTGGTGGTCTTCTTGGTTGATTCGTTATGTGCTTGAATGTGTTTATCTCATTCTTTAATTATTTTATTTTAAGTGGTTGGGTGGGCAGATGAATAATTCAATAAATCATGATATTACTTAGTATTCTGAAACCAAAAATTTGTCAGTGACGTCGGCTAACATAATTTCTGGTCACCCCTTGAATTGTAGTCTCATCACGACTACAAAACTGCAGCACGTAATTGCCATGGTCCTACTAATTGGTGGGAGGGGGATAGTCGCACGTGTCGCCGCGATGATGCGGCAACTTCTCCTACATAGTTTCATTCCGGGCTGCATAACTCTCTTGGGGTAACGGATAACTCCATGCTAGTGCATTGTGTATTCATGCAAAAGACTAATTGACGAAGGGATCTTTTCAAATAGGTAAACTATTCAAATAAAGATTGCTTGCTCTTTTTATTATGCCAAAAAGCCTCTCTTTATATATTCCTGAAAAAAAAAAAAACGAATTTGAGGACGGAATTTTGTTTCGTAGAACATACCGTAACATAAAGTTTTTGGGGCAAGGATTTATCTTGGCGGATCCCTTTATGTCTTGTAGCTTTTATTGATTCTCTGAAAGCTTTTGATAAAGTCCGAAGAGACCTTTTACTCGACATATTACAAGATAAAAATATTCCAAATTTGCTATTACAAAATATAATAGAAATCTACACAGACAGCAAAATAAGTGTCAAAATAAATAACTGTATATCCGAAAGAAAATTAGTTAATAATGGAGTTCGACAAGGTTGTCCACTATCACCAACTTTATTTAATATTCATATATATGAAATTATTTTAAAATGGAACCAAATCTACACATCAGGAATCAAAATAACCAGTGCTCTAACATTAAATACCTTACTCTTTGCCGATGATCAAGTCATAATTTCCAATTCAGAGGATAATTTACAAAGAGGATTGTATACATTAAATAAAATATTAAAAGATTTTGGGATGGAAATTTCAGCATAAAAATCAAAAGTAATGGCATTTTTAGGACAAGACCCAGTCAGAAGTAAGGTAATACACAATTACCAATGCCTCGAACAAGTGCAAAATTTCAATTATCTGGGTTGTGAAATATCTTATCAAAATGAAAAGCATGTGAACGAGAAAATTACCAAATTTACACAAATTCTAGGAATAATAAACAATACATTAAAAGCTAAACTAGTACAAAAATCTACAAGAATAAACATATATAATACACTAGCATTACCCTCCCTTTTATACGGAAGCGAGATTTGGACATTAAAGAAAAAAGACACGAACAGAATCAAAGCAACGGAAATGAAATTTTTCTGGACAGCAGGATATACTCTTTTAGACCGAAAAAGGAATGAAGAAATTTTAGAATAATTAGAAGTAGAGTCAGTAGAAGAAAAAAATCAACAGATACAAATTAAATTGGCTAGATCATGTAAGAAGAATGGAAAATTCAAGAATCCCAAAAATTATGATGCAGTATAAACCTTGAGGACATCGTCGACCAGGAAGACCTTTTAGAAGACTGCGAGATGGGGCCGAAACAGGTCTACAGAGGCCTAATTCGTGAAGGATGATGTTGATGATAACATTAAGTTAATAGAATAGAAATTACCAGTAAAATAAGAAAGTGAAGATGCTGTGAGACTGTGGCATGTTTCATATTAAATTACACTTCGTGTAATTAAGACTTACAAATTCCAGAAAACAAAACAAAGCAGAAGCAAATGTCTAGCAGTTGTTAATTGTGAATAAACTACAGGTGGAAAATTTGGCATACATGTAGGATGAGACCGTTTGCATTTATATAGCATCACTTTAGCGTCCCTGACGGCAATTCCATCGGCGCTTTACACTCCTCAACAAGACTCGTGCTGTGAAAGCATTACCAGGACATAACTGCAATATTTGATACCAACTGCTTTCTCGACCATAGTATTAACTCTTATCAGTTCCTGGGACACTTCAGAACATTTTGAAATAGTTCAACCGACGTTGGTGTAAAATAACTTTGAAACTCATCGTGGTGAAGTCGCCTTCACACATTTTCTTTTCCATGTGTTTGCAAAGTACCAAAGGCACGTTGGGATGAGTGTGGTTGTCTCTTTGTTTAGTTTCATTTGAAGAAAATAAATAAATAAAACAATAATTTAATAGACATGTCACTCTAGCAGTGTCTGTAATATTCGACTATGCCTGAAAATCAATTCATATGTTAGTGTATTTCTTCAATATTTGGTTAATTGGTTCATGAATTAATGAGCCGATGCACACAATTCGTGTATCACAAAGTATATAAATGAATAAGTGAATTAATTTAATATTATAGTTCAATGAAAACAAAACTCTAGAAGAGAAAATGATACGAGTATTAACTATGAATTGAGAAAGAGAGTCTTCCAGAAGATATCGTAAACTATTAACCAAATGGAAGTGAAAAGTGAGGCGTTGAAGAACAAGAGGGATAGTTGAATTTTGTTGGAGTTGCTTAAGATTGTCGTCTACTTTCAAAGCCGTGGGGGTGGTGGTTGTTGTGATAGCAGTAGCTAGGGCTACTTTAAAAACGACGGCGGTTAGCACGCCAATGCTTGCAGACGACCAAGCTCTTAAAAATATGGAACATCTTCAAGTATCAGTGATTAAAATCACAGATGGAGATAGAGTTATTTCCTTGGGGAGTGCACAGTTGGTTCATGAATTAATGAGCCGATGCACACAATTCGTGTATCACAAAGTATATAAATGAATAAGTGAATTAATTTAATATTATAGCTCAATGAAAACAAAACTCTAGAAGAGAAAATGATACGAGTATTAACTATGAATTGAGAAAGAGAGTCTTCCAGAAGATATCGTAAACTATTAACCAAATGGAAGTGAAAAGTGAGGCGTTGAAGAACAAGAGGGATAGTTGAATTTTGTTGGAATTGCTTAAGATTGTCGTCTGCTTTCAAAGCCGTGGGGGTGGTGGTGGTGGTTGTGATAGCAGTAACTAGGGCTACTTTAAAAACGACGGCGGTTAACACGCCAATGCTTGCAGACGACCAAGCTCTTAAAAATATGGAACATCTTCAAGTATCAGTGATTAAAATCACAGATGGAGATAGAGTTATTTCCTTGGGGAGTGCACAATAGGATGATGAAATAAGCTAATTCACATAATATGTATTTTTATAATGAACATACGAATGCACTAACGTACATAATTGGACATATATAATAAACAGTATATATACAGGGTGTAGCTCCTTTGGAAATGAGAATTGTCACGTTTAATATACGAGTACACTAGCCTATTTCTACATCACTCAGCAATTTTAATGTTTTTGAATAACTAAAGGTTTTTAATTATGAAAATTTATGTAATATTTTATTTCAGCAGCTTAGCATTTACAATATAAATTACGAAAATATTTTAATCTTGATCTAAATTTTGTTTTTAAATATTTTAATAACCATATTTACAACATAAACTAAAATCTCCAAGATGTTAGTTTAAAAAAAATTGTTAGGTACATATTTTTTTCCATTTTTTTTTTTCAAATTTCACATTAAATTTTTCATAAAGATTTTGATACATATAATTTTTTTTAATTTAGAATTTATGAAACAGTTATATTACCGGTTGTTCTGTATGGCTGTGAAACTTGGATCTCTCTTTGAGAGAGGAACAGGGATTAAGGGTATTTGAGAATAAGGTGCTTAGGAAAATATTTGTGGCTAAGAGGGATGGAGTTACAGGAGAATGGCAAAAGTTACACAACGCAGAACTGCACGCATTGTATTCTTCACCTGACATAATTAGGGACATTAAATCCAGACGTTTGAGATGGGCAGGGCATGTAGCACGTATGGGCGAATCCAGAAATGCATATAGAGTGTTAGTTGGGAGGCCGGAGGGAAAAAGACCTTTGGGGAGACCGAGACATAGATGAGAAGATAATATTAAAATGGATTTGAGGGAGGTGGGATATGATGATAGAGAATGCATTAATCTTGCTCAGGATAGGGACCAATGGCGGACTTATGTGAGGGCGGCAATGAACCTCCGGGTTCCTTAAAAGCCAGTAAGTAAGTAATAAGTAAGTATAATTTTTTTAAAATAAGCTATACATTCTACATTAAAGATTTTAGAATATGTTGTTTACATTGAAGAATATGCTTGCATGCAAAGGTTCATAAAAATATTAATATTACTCTTTTATTTGTCCTGTAAACGTTGTCCGGCTGAACAAAATATTCCACAATTGTTCATAATTAAAAAGTAGGCAATTATGTACAGATAGTGGGTATTAAACATGCCGATTTTTATTTCCAAAGGACTATAGATTCAGGGGAAAAAAGTTCAAATACAATAAAATAATATTAGTGAAAGATGTAGCTCTCCCATAATATATCATCCATAACCTGGGGTAGGCATATCAGGGACAGGTACTCTAATTGAAACTTACGTTTAAGCCGCTTAAGGG
Organism: Periplaneta americana; assembly: GCF_040183065.1. Classification (NCBI taxonomy): domain Eukaryota; kingdom Metazoa; phylum Arthropoda; class Insecta; order Blattodea; family Blattidae; genus Periplaneta; species Periplaneta americana. Next base: position 179,826,356 of record NC_091121.1, on the reverse strand, counting down.
AAGAAAGAAGAAGACTAACGACCGTTGATGGTATTCAGTAAATATCTAGCTGTGTGGGTCGCGGACCGCGAGGTGCGACTCCCTGCGTGCGTCCCATGTGAGGCAGGGTCCGTAATAAAAGCCATCCAGGTGACCCGCCCTCCGCCCTGATTACTTCGTGGCACATTCATTTGTCATGGCGGCGTAATTTGGTTTCATGGGACTCATAAATTTGTAATTGAATATGAGGAACGTGTACAGGGGGGATTGTGTCACTAAACTGAAGTTATTTCAAAATATATTGATGGAAACTCTTTTCAGTCGTAGGGGAAACACCCCCACCCCAACAACCACAGCCATCGCTTTCTTTGCTTTAGTGTAGTAGTTATCAAGTACAGATTTTTCTCATGCGAAATGTAGAGGAAATATTTTGATGATAGAGAAATCAATTTGGTAATTTTAACGGAAATACGCCTCTACAAAATTACTTACTTACTTAATTACTTACTTACTTACTGGCTTTTAAGGAACACGGAGGTTCATTGCCGCCCTCACATAAGCCCTCCATCGGTCCCTATCCTGAGCAAGATTAATCCATTCTCTATCATCATATCCCACCTCCCTCAAATCCATTTTAATATTATCTTCCCACCTACGTCTCGGCCTCCCTAAAGGTCTTTTTCCCTCGAGCCTCCAAACTAACACTCTATATGCATTTCTGGATTCGCCCATACGTGCTATATGCCCTGCCCATCTCAAACGTCTGGATTTAATGTTCCTAGTTATGTCAGGTGAAGAATACAATGCGTGCAGTTCTGTGTTGCGTACCTTTCTCCGTTCTCCTGTAACTTCATCCCTCTTAGCCCCAAATATTTTCCTAAGCACCTTATTCTCAAACACCCTTGACCTATGTTCCTCTCTCAAAGTGAGAGTCCAAGTTTCACAACCATAATGAACAACCGGTAATATAACTGTTTCATTAATTCTAACTTTCAGGTTTTTTGACAGCAGACTAGATGATAAAGGCTTCTCAACCGAATAGTAACAGGCATTTCCCATATTTATTCTCTGTTTAATTTCCTCCCGAGTATCATTTATATTTGTTACTGTTGCTCCCATGTATTTGGATTTTTCCACCTCTTCAAAAGATAAATTTCCAATACTTATATTTCCATTTCGTACAAAATTCTCGTCACGAGATATAATCATATATTTTATCTTTTCGGGATTTACTTCCAAACTTATCTTGCCCAGTAAAATTTCCCGTGTTTTCCCTAATCTTTTGTGGATTTTCTCCTAACTTATTCACGTCATCCGCATAGACAAGCAGCTGATGTAACCCGTGCAATTTCAAACCCTCTCTGTCATCCTGGACTTTCCTAATGGCATACTCTAGAGCAAAGTTAAAAAGTAAAGGTGATAGTGCATCTCCTTGCTTTAGCCCACGGTGAATTGGAAACGCTCAGATATAAACTGACCTGTACTGTATGTTTGCTGTATGTTTTACTGAGACACATTTTAATAATTAATCGAACTAGTTTCTTGGGAATACCAAATTCAATAAGAATATCATATAAAACTTCTCTCTTAATCGAGTCATATGCTACATGGCTATACGTGCTCTTTGTCCAATAAACTATTGTGTATTTTTTCTTTATTTATGTTGCATTCTTGAAACTTAATTCACCGTGAAAATTGCTGTATTAAAATTGAGAATGCTTGGTATCAAACTTTCAGTATTACTATGCAGAAACATTAACCGACAATAGTGTAACGTGGTTATTTTTTTCATATTTACTTTTCTTTATTTTTACTTTCCGGATCAACACTTACTAAACTTTAGAGATTTTCCTCTTCTTTGAAGACATAGGATAGATATGTAACGTTGAATAACTTTTATCTACCAGCCTGCGCTAGACACAAAATGTACAGATACGGAAATAAAATTTAAAGCTCTCTTATTTTAGGCCTATAAGTTTTGCTTACAACACACTGGGCATGTGCAGTAAACAAGAGCCTCTGTATATATGCCACTTGTGGACAGTCGTATGAAATTGTTGTAGACTCCCATCAAAACTCGCTCCAAATTTTAATTCCGTATCTATACGTCACCCAGCGTGTTAGCCCAGACTCTTGCGTTTGAGACTCGTATTAAGTACTTCTCAGGTTCAAACTCCGGGGCGGCCAACCTGATTGAGGTTTTTTCGTGATTCCCTCAAACAGACCCGTAAGTCTCTGACATCAGTAGTATGTAATGATAGCGCCTCTCATGTGACAGTATACATTTCCGGCTCTTCGCTTCTTCTATTGGATCTTCGCTTCCTCTTTTGGATTTTCGCTTTGTCTTTTGGATCTTCGCTTCCTCTTTTGGATCTTCGCTTTGTCTTTTGGATCTTCGCTTCCTCTTTTGGATCTTCGCTTCCTCTTTTGGATCTTCGCTTTGTCTTTTGGATCTTCGCTTCCTCTTTTGGATCTTCGCTTTGTCTTTTGGATCTTCGCTTCCTCTTTTGGATATTTGCTTTGTCTTTTGGATCTTCGCATCCTCTTTTGGATCTTTGCTTTGTCTTTTGGATCTTCGCTTCCTCTTTTCGATCTTTGCTTTGTCTTTTGGATCTTCGCTTCCTCTTTTGGATCTTTGCTTCCTATTTCGGCTCTTCGCTTCCTCTTTTGGATCTTCGCTTCCTCTTTTGGATCGTCGCTTCCTATTTCGGCTCTTCGCTTCCTCTTTTGGATCTTTTCGCTTCCTATTTCGGCTCTTCGCTTCCTCTTTTGGATCTTCGCTTCCCATTTCGGCTCTTCGCTTCCTCTTTTGGATCTTCGCTTCCTATTTCGGCTCTTCGCTTCCTCTTTTGGATCTTCGCTTCCTATTTCGGCTCTTCGCTTCCTCTTTTGGATCTTCGATTCCTATTTCGGCTCTTCGCTTCTTCTTTTGGATATTGGCTTTCTCTTTTGGATCTTCGCTTCATATTTCGGATCTTCGCTTCCTCTTTCGACTCTTCTCTTCCTCTTTCGGATCTTCGCTTCCTATTTCGGCTCTTCGCTTTCTCTTTTGGATCTTCGCTTCCTATTTCGGCTCTTCGCTTCCTCTTTTGGATCTTCGCTTCCTCTTTCGGCTCTTCGCTTCCTCTTTTGGATCTTCGCTTCCTCTTTTGTATCTTCGCTTCCTCTTTTGGATCTTCGCTTCTTCTTTTGGATCTTCGCTTCCTCTTTTTTGATCTTCGCTTCTTTTGGATCTTCGCTTCTTCTTTTGGATCTTCGCTTCCTCTTTTGGATCTTCGCTTCCTATTTCGGCTCTTTGCTTCCTCTTTTGGATCTTCGCTTCCTATTTCGGCTCTTCGCTTCCTCTTTTGGATCTTCGCTTCCTCTTTTGGATCTTCGCTTCCTCTTTTGGACCTTAGCTTAATCTTTTGGATCTTAGCTTTCTCTTTTGGATCTTCGCTTCTTCTTTTGGATCTTTGCTTCCTCTTTTGGATCTTCGCTTCCTATTTCGGCTCTTCGCTTCTTCTTTTGGATTCTCGCTTCCTATTTCGGCTCTTCGCTTCCTCTTTTGGATCATCGCTTTCTCTTTTGGATCTTCGCTTCCTATTTCGGCTCTTCGCTTTCTCTTTCGACTCTGCGCTTTCTCTTTGGTTCTCCGTCCGCTTGTTCGCTTTCCGTTCCGCTTGCCTCGTAATCTATCTATCATGGTGTAGAAGATCTGGTATTAAATAACACACTTTCATCTATGTCGTATTTGTGGCTTGTGGTGTTTGCTTCAGTTTAGTTGTGTTTTAATGACAAGGTAATGGTGAAATACAAGTTTTCGTTGGTTTATAATATCGTATTATCAATACAAGCTGAAATTTCCAATTACGCTGCTAATCCATCATTAGCAATTATAAGAGCGATGTAATTAATAGATTGATTGCACGTGTAACAAGACCCTCTATTCCCATGAACTGCTTGTTTGAAATTACAGGTTTGCACGGACTTACTTCCCCCAGTTCATGATTCCGGCTATCAAATTAATCTTTGCAGTAATTTACATGTATCCTGTGTGCTAATAGGTACTTAGGCTCTACACTGTTATTAATTAAATAAATTCGATCTTGGGGTTGCTTAATGATTTTGATGAAACTGTTGAAATTGTTTAATTCACATAACATGCGTATGAAATTATACATTTTTTATTTTCTTATTATTATTATTATTATTATTATTATTATTATTATTATTATTATTATTATTATTATTATTACGGGACTATAAGGGTACAGTACATCAGTTATTCATAGATTTCAAAAAGGCGTATGACTCGGTTAAAAGAGAAGTTATATATAATATTCTTATTGAATTTGATATTCCCAAGAAACTAGTTCGATTAATTAAAATGTGTCTTAGTGAAACTTACAGCAGAGTCCGTATAGGCCAGTTTCTATCTGATGCTTTTCCAATTCACTGCGGGCTAAAGCAGGGAGATGCACTATCACCTTTACTTTTTAACTTCGCTCTAGAATATGTCATTAGGAAAGTCCAGGATAATACAGAGGGTTTGGAATTGAACGGGATACACCAGCTTCTTGTCTATGGGGATGACGTGAATATGTTAGGAGAAAATCCACAAACGATTAGGGGAAACGCGGAAATTCTACTTGAAGCAAGTAAAGAGATAGGGTTGGAAGTAAATCCCGAAAAGACTAAGTATATGATTATGTCTCGTGATCAGAATATTGTACGAAATGGAACTATAAAAGTTGGAGATTTATCCTTCGAAGAGGTGGAAAAATTCAAATATCTTGGAGCAACAGTAACAAATGTAAATGACACTCGGGAGGAAATTAAACGCAGAATAAATATGGGAAATGCCTGTTATTATTCGGTTGAGAAGCCTTTATCATCCAGTCTTCTGTCCAAAAATCTGAAAGTTAGAATTTATAAAACAGTTATATTACCGGTTGTTCTGTATGGTTGTGAAACTTGGACTCTCACTTTGAGAGAGGAACAGAGATTGAGGGTTTTTGAGAATAAGGTTCTTAGAGAAAATATTTGGGACTAAGAGGGATGAAGTTACAGGAGAATGGAGAAAGTTACACAACGCAGAGCTGCACGCATTGTATCCTTCACCTGACATAATTAGGAACATTAAATCCAGACGTTTGAGATGGGCAGGGCTTGTAGCACGTATGGGCGAATCCAGAAATGCATATAGAGTGTTAGTTGGGAGGCCAGAGGGCAAAAGACCTTTGGGGAGGCCGAGACGTAGATGGGAAGATAATATTAAAATGGATTTGAGGGAGGTGCGATATGATGATAGAGAATGGATTAATCTTGCTCAGGATAGGGACCAATGGCGGGCTTATATGAGGGGGGCAATGAACCTCGGGTTCCTTAAAAGCCAGTAAGTATTATTATTATTATTATTATTATTATTATTATTATTATTAATAATAATAATAGCTCACAGTATTTAGCATCGTCAAGTAATGATGTTCAAGCATTGTGTAGATGATGTTAGGGAAAGCAATATTGGGAAGAAGCTTAACCCGCATTATTGCTTTTAAGTAAAACTTCGTGGGAGGTATAATTTTAGACTTGTTCTCATTTTGAATCCTCTACTCATATTTTCAGACTTCTGTGATTCTTCATGGCGAAATCGCTGTTTACAGGGTTTGTTCTAGACCGTTTGAAGAGTGAGAGAGAAAGAGAAAGAGAGAAGCACCCGGATAAGGGTGATGTGGATCTCCGGGGGGAGGGGTGAAAGTATCGCCTCTCCAATCGATACGGTGATGATGAAATATAGGAGACATGGTCCGGATGATAGGGAGGATCAAGGTGGGTGGCTTGATACATGGAACCAGGGGTTCTTCTACCCGGTGGCTCTCAAGCAAGTGTAATGTAATGTAGGAGAAGGAGAGGGGTCTACAGTACAGACGCTGCAAACTTTATAGCTGTATGCCGCATTATATATGCATATCTTCCAGCAGAACTCCATGTTCGGTTTCGTGATTGTTTTTCTATTCGTAACTTTACAGTATATTTGTTTCCTGTTATTAAGTGGATAAATTTACCCTGAAAATGAGTTGTGATCAAAATAATTAGCTATGAAAGAATGACAATATGGCACATTGATCAGCTGTGTTAGCTTGCATCTCATTTAAAATATCAAGCTTTACTTTCTGCGAAAATTATTTTTACAAACTTATGGTAGTACTGATAAGGGGAGGTCATAGTGTTTCCAATACCGATTTTGTTGAACCTTCATGAGAAGTAAAAACGATAACCATCGAAAATTCTATCGAACGGACCTTCCTTCTAAGATACTTATAAAGTAAGGACATGTGGTTGTGTCGGTCCAGTAACGTGATGGGTAATGTGTTAGATTAACATATCTTCTAAAATTGTTCAATTATGCAATACTAATACTTACTTACTTACTTACTTACTGGCTTTTAAGGTACCCGGAGGTTCATTGCCGCCCTCACATAAGCCCGCCATTGGTCCCCATCCTGAGCAAGATTAATCCAGTCTCTACCATCATATCCTACCTCCCTCAAATCCATTTTAATATTATCTTCCCACCTACGTCTCGGCTACCCCAAAGGTCTTTTTCCCTCCGGCCTCCCAACTAACACTCTATATGCATTTCTCGAACCGCCCATACGTGCTACATGTCCTGCCCATCTCAAACGTCTGGATTTTATGTTCCTAATTATGTCAGGTGAAGTATACAATGCGTGCAGCTCTGCGTTGTGTAACTTTCTCCATTCTCCTGTAACTTCATCCCTCTTAGCCCCAAATATTATCCTAAGAACCTTATTCTCAAATACTCTTAATCTCTGTTCCTCTCTCAAAGTGAGAGTCCAAGTTTCACAACCATACAGAACAACCGGTAATATAACTGTTTTATAAATTCTAACTTTCAGATTTTTTGACAGCAGACTAGATGACAAAAGCTTCTCAACGGAATAATAACAGGCATTTCCCATATTTATTCTGCGTTTAATTTCCTCCCGAATGTCATTTATATTTGTTACTGTTGCTCCAAGATATTTGAATTTTTCCACCTCTTCGAAGGATAAATCTCCAACTTTTATAGTTCCATTTCGTATAATATTCTGGTCACGAGACATAATCATATACTTAGTCTTTTCGGGATTTACTTCCAACCCTATCGCTTTACTTGCTTCAACTAGAATTTCCGCGTTTTCCCTAATCGTTTGTCGATTTTCTCCTAACATATTCACGTCATCCGCATAGACAAGAAGCTGATGTAACCCGTTCAATTTGAAATCCTCTAATACTAATAATAATAATAATAATAATAATAATAATAATAATAATAATAGTTTCAGCTTCAACCGAAGCAATTTCGTTCCTAGTAATCCGAATAGATTTTTAGATATTTACCTATAACCAAACTTGGAATGGCAATCTCACATTGATTTTTTGCAGACAAAATAAATAAAGGCATGTTAATGTCAAGAATTCTTAGTTATAGCATAGACCAAAATTCACTCATTTCAGTTTACTATGCTTATATACACACCCATATTAGTTATGGTATTCTACTTTGGGGTAATCATAATTGGTCTAAAAAACTTTTTATTTCGTAGAAGAGAGCGATGAGGATTATCTGTGTCGTTAGAAGCCCTTGCTGACGAAAAGGATGATAAAAAATGCAGACGGATGAAAATATGCTCCAATATTACCTAAATATTAACGCTTCTTCATTTCGTAAATTAAAAAAAAAAATCTTTCGAAACTTTCACTTTTCTTATGTTGTATGAATTCGTTAGGATAAGTTTATCTTTTATTGATGCTGTTGAAGTGTGTATGTACTCACAGACTATCAAATTTCCATTATATTGCGGTGATAAAATAAATATAAGAATAACAGAAACTGACAAAACTATAACATGTAACATATACAGTGGAATATAAATGACAACCAAATATAATAAAAAATGAAATAAAATCATTATGGCGAAAATTAAAAAAACAACGTAGCTTACATTATTCCAGTGTCCGATATAGTCTTCTTTGCTAATATTTTTTCTGTTAAATATGATTTCATTACTGGTTTATTTTTTATTACACCTCATAGTTTTGTTCGTGTGACATTCACTGTCAAAATGAATGTTGTTTTTTTCATCCGGATTTTTGAACAATTTATTGTGGAATTAGATATAGTAGTTCGTCTGTTTGAATGTTGTGACAGGGAGCGTTGTCGACGACCAGGATGGAGTGATAAATTCGGTTTCAGTCTTATTATGAGTCATATACGTAACAATTTGTTCAAAATCTGGAGATTTTTCACTATAAGAATTTTTTTCGATCTGTAGATAGATACATTTGGAATGAAACCGTACTTTTACCTGACATGGAAAATAATGAGGCCTCCTATTCATATAAGCGCTAACAATTCTTCGTTACTATCTCCATGCAGTAGTATTGCTGCTGTATGTGTGTATATATATATTGTTTTTTAATGTATTTTTAACTGCACATATTCACAAATTACGTCATAATTATATAATTTTTATTGGTTTATTTTACGACACTTTATCAACTGCGATGGTTTCCTACCCTCTTAGTGGAATCAAGATGACTATTTCGTTTATATGACGTCATTCCATTTTCGACCAATGAAGTGTAATGAAATTTTGAATTCCAACTAATCACAGTCGGACTTTGCGATAATTTCTGCAGCTAGGTTTATCGCTATCAACTTATCGCATGGTCGTTCTTTTGTTTAGTCGTTGTCGCCAACTGTTTCCCCGTAAATTGATGAGTCCACACCTGTGGAGTAACGGTCAGGGCGTCTGGCCGCGAAACCAGGTGGCCCGGGTTCGAATCCCGGTCGGGGCAAGTTATCTGGTTGAGGTTTTTTCCGGGGTTTTCCCTCAACCCAATACGAGCAAATGCTGGGTAACTTTCGGTGTTGGATCCCGGACTCATTTCACCGGCATTATCACCTTCATATCATTCAGACGCTAAATAACCTAGATGTTGATAAAGCGTCGTAAAATAACCCAACCATAAATTGATGATCGTGAATACATTAAGATGCAAATACACGGTTAAACTTTTCTTTCAACTTTAAAGCAATGAATGCAAGATTGATATTTAATATTAATTAATATATTTACGCAATGAAGACCACGTTCAAAACGGCGCACCATGTAGACACAAAATCTTCATGCATCTTAATTGAACGTACCTTTTAAATTTGATTCTTTCAATATTCTTCCCAGATTGCACGCATACGCGATTGGAATATTGAACTATGCAGCTTTAGTTCCGTTACACACTACAGCGAGAATGCGTTTGTCGAGCTATAAAAAATGCTTTCGTGTAGCACTGATTGTAACTGTCGATATAAGACACAGCTGACATTGGTCCTGCTTCCACAGGTAACATAACCTATAAAATTGTACCCTATAACATTTGTATTGAAATTAAACAATTAATAGACGTTCAAATTTCTGTAACATAATCGCATATCAAACTCATAGACCTTGCATAGTAATAATGTCTTTGATCAAACTGCCTTTCGTATGGCGTAATAAAATTCGTGTTTTAATTAGGTCTATCTATACAGAGATGGCTTCACTGTGTAGCAACATGTCTCGCTGTGAATACATAAGCATTGGTATATAGCTGTCCCCACTGTTACTGTTAAATTAATTTATGATTTCAGCAGATAATGAAAATGTATTTGTTATAATAATAAGAGAAAAGTGCAGTACATGTAATTAACATTGTTAAACCTGTATTTCGCTTTTCGCAATTGGCATTACTGAATAATAACATCGAATTTCTTTATTGCAGTAATCGATATTCATCTATTTCAACTTCACAATGTCTGAATGGGTTAAGTATTCGTTAATATACAATTATTAACATTTTGTGATCGAATTTTAGGGATATATTATTTAAATTGTTATTTTATTCACGAAATAGTCCTAATAAATGTCACTCGAGGTCTGAGATTTCTCGCTTCGCTCGTGGATTTATCGGCAGATCTCAGATCTCTCGTGACATTACTACAAATAATCCCAGCGAAATGAGTCCAAGGTTCAACACCGAAAGTTAACCAGAATTTGCTCGTAATGGTTGAGGGGAAAACCCCAGAAAAACAAGCAGGTAACTTGCCCCAGCCAGGATTTTAATCCGTGCCCACTCGTTTCACGGTCAGATATACTAACCGTTACTAATGTTTATGACTTCCTAAAGGAAAGGAGGAAAAAATAAAGACGAACTGTACACTGTTGTGCAGTAATGGTTAGGTGGAAGCCGATATACTTGAAAGAATTCTGATTGAAATTAGGAACTTTTGTAAATCACACAAAATATATACAGGGCATATTAAAAGTCCGGTAACACTTTCAATATTTTATTACACAAAAACTACTAATGATAGCACTTTCAAACACACGTCAGTTTAAAGTCAAACTCTCAAAGTTCGTTTTACACCTTACAGAGATTCAATATGTGAACCATGAGTGACTCGGCAGATAATCAAAATCTTCCCATACCCTTTTCAACATATCCTCTGTGACCGTGGCGGCAGCTTCTCGAATTCTGGTTTTTAGTTCCTCTAAATCACGTGGCAAAGGCGGTACAAACACACGGTCCTTTACGTACCCCCATAGAAAAAAAGTCGCATGCAGTCATATCGGGTGACTTTGGTGGCCATGTCATGAAACATCTGTCCCTTACTCCAGCACGTCCTATCCAACGATCAGACATCTCCGCATTCAGGTAAGCACGAACTGCATTGTGGAAATGTGGCGGAGCCCCATCTTGCTGAAAGATGAAATCGTCATCGAGATCTTGTCTAAGTTGAGGCACCAACCATTGCTCCAACATGTCCAGATATGAATGTCCAGTCACAGTAGCCTCAATGAAGAAGGAAGGTCCGTACATTTTTCGTTGTGACATCGCGCAGAAAACATTAATCTTCGGTGGAATCATGCTCATGTTCAATGATTCTGTGAGGATTCCGTGTACTCCAAACACGACAGTTGTGCTTGTTAATTTTCCCACTCGTATGGAATGTCGCTTCGTCGCTGAAAATTAAGCGGCTGAATAACTTCGAGAGTTTGATTTTAAACTGACGTGTGTTTGAAAGTGCTATCATTAGTAGTTTTTGTGTAATATAATATTGAAAGTGTTAGGACTTTTGATATGCTCTGTATATAGGATTAAGTTTAAAGGAAATCTGTGTTTAAATAAACACTTTTGTAAATACTCTGAAGATCATGATAATATATCATTCCCGGTGTTTCTTTTATGAGACTACTGAACTCAAATGGGTCTTCTGCTGTGTGGGCGACTGTAGAAAGCTCCCCTTCACGTATTCAGTTGCATTTTCGAAATATTCCGTCTCTCTATCGGTTTCCAGGCATGGGGGCCACCCTGCTATCACATTTACTGTGCTGGGGACTATATTTGTAGCAAATGGGGTGGATAGGCCTAACAAAGTGGAGGGTAAAAGAATCCCTAATCATATCCGGAATCGATCCGCTCTCACATCTCGTGGATAGATGTGAGATTGCTTATAGATTTCCCACAGGGTTGCTGGGCTTGCAACTTAGGGTTTTGCGCCGGCGGATAGTTGGTGTCGTTGGACCGTGAATAACTCAGCCAATTAAAACAGCATATTAAACCACTAGGCGCCGGCAACTCCATTATTTTTTGTGTAGTGCAATGTCCTACACTATAGTTCGTGTCAAATATTGTCAGCTCCGTAATACTGAAAACTTTAAATAAAGCTGGGAAAACATTTTGTGCGAGATCGTGCGTATTTGCGTGTTTTCCGCACACAACCAATACGCGGTAAGTGTGAAATACCACATTCAGTATTCCCAACGTAACACACATAACAATTTCCCTCTTCTTACCGCTTAAGCGCGAAATTCATTTTACTGCTTTAGGCTTTTAACATATTATTTTTAGAGACGTTTAACATAGTAATAATTATAAATTGGAAACTTACCACTGCAATTTCACCTAAATTGCACTGTTAATTATTGTTTTTAAATATTTGCAAAAATTAAGTAAAGTCTACTACTCCACGAAACTTATTGAATTCCTGATAAAAGTAACATTAAGGAAGCCGTGAAAAAATCAACAAGATTCCAGATGCCGATGTTATTACTGCAATATGTTATATAAATAATATTGTAAAAATATTAAAATGAAAAATAAATCATTACATAACCTTACCGTTTGTTTTAAGTTCGCATTTATAGACTGGGGGAAAAAAAAGACAGACGTATATCACTGCCTGCTGGAGTAGAGTAAACACAGAAAATATTTTATAGCAACAATGTTGAAGGAAGATATTTTGGCTTTCCGAAGTTGCCGTCATTAAATAGAAACCAACATGGAGATTTCATTACAACTAATTAGAAATTCGTCTTTCAGGTATGTAATAAACGATCTTCGCACAAAATAATGTACGATACACGAGCGGTATGTTTGTTTTCATGTTCTAGGAAATTAAAAAAGCTCAACTACGTTTCGCTTTTTCAGTCTTTTCCTCGACCATGAAAACGTCAACATACCGCTCTTGTAACGCATATTACTATTGTCACGTTTTGCAGTAAACTGGGAGTAGTTTATACTCAAATAATTGTCCTCGCTTTGAATTGCAAATTTATATAAAATATGTTTTTTCTGTACTCTTTTTTGTTAGGCTGTATTCTTCCACACTCTTTTTTCCAACCATCTTTCTTTTACTCCCTTTCCATTCTGTACTCCCTCTATACTCTATTTTTCCCTCTTTCCATCCATTCTACTGTCTCTTCCTCCCATTCTCTCTTTGTTTCTCCATCTGATATTTCTTCTTTACTACCTTTCCATCCATCAAGTTCTTCTGCTCTACCTCTTGGTTTTTCTCTCACTTCTTCACTTTTTGCCTCTTGTGAATTTATTTCTCTAGCTTCCCTTTTTTACGTAGCATATGTATTCTAAGTCCGTCTCATCTGGTGTACCATCCTAGAGTTGGGAGTGTTACGAAATTTGTAGTAATTTACAACAGCTATTGCTCAGCAACTGACTTAATAGAACAGTCGGAAAAAAACAAACTATATAATTAGCCCAAACGGGTCTCGAACCCACGTCCAATAGTTGGATAGTTCCTCCTATTCCTCCTTCGTTTTTCTTCATTTATTTTTGTCTCCGTTTTTCTTCCTTTCTCCCTCCTTTGCCTCCTACCGCTTTCGCACACGTTCGGCATCTCCACCCCCTTACTTCTCTCTCTCTCCTTCCCCTTTCCTTGTCCCCTTCACACTTCCGCTCCCTCCCTCTATCTTCTGCTGACCCTATCTCTCCCCTTTTCTTCCTACCTCTCCCCTTTTTTATTTTTCGGCTCCATATCCCGGCCCAAGTCCTTATTCCGACTTTTCCTCAATCTCTCACTAAATGTTTGAACGGTAAGACGACACATTCGTCGTTCCTATACTTAGATTAACATGATTCTTAAGCGCCGTACATCACGGTCGAAGATCTTCAGCTCTTGCATGAAACCCGCTGAACATTTTCATCTCTAATCAGCGCAGATGTTGATTGGTCTTCGCTAATTAAATAAGCTGGTTCACTTCACAAGGTGTGGTCTGATTAGTCAGAGGAGGAGCTTTGAGTCTCAGCCAGTCTCGTGGGAATTTTGCTCATTTTACCATCAAGACGCTTAAGACTTCGGATTGAACCGGGAACTGCATTTTCTACACATTGCGCTTATGGAATCTTCGTTACCATAGTGATAAAATGCACCCGTTCCCACGGTCTTTAATACTGAAGCGAACAAAGAGTGTTAAACTATCTTACTGGGTTCTTCTGTTAGTAAAAGTGAGAACTTAATGATTGTTTTCTACTCCGTTCACAAGCGAATCTCACTCATTTTCTGTAATTTCTGGATAATTTATCATTCACAATATTGGTGCACCATTTCACAAACGATTAAAACTTCTGCTTTTTATCCTGAATATTCCACTTGAAATTCCAAAATGTACAAGAGAAGTTTCTGGCGAATAAATAGAGTGTTCTGAAAGGTTTCTACCGATACACTTTTTGTCCCATTATTACAACTGCACCAATATAATTCTCAATCCCTCAGTGGATTACTGTTACACTATTGCGTGCCAGATTACGAAGTAATTTCCACAAGATTTCTACATTAAGTTGTTTGAAACAAATGCATAGTATTGAAGGTTCTTTTGGAAAAACAACCGTAGTCCAAAACATAAATTTTTAGGAGAAGCAAAGAACTAACAATTTAAAAATTCTGATGCAACGATTGATGCCATAGAATCTCATGTGTTAAAATCATCCTTAGCTATAGTTAGTAATAATTTGTACCCAAGTAACTTTTGTTGTTGATTTCCTATGTTTTCTTATCATTTATCTTAATGTTTTTTTTTTCTTTCAAATTGTCACACAACTGGTTTTAATCATTATTCTTTATGAATTGATTAGTAGGCCGATTTATCGAACCCTTATTTAGGGCGGCTTTTGTTAATACAGATAAGTAAGATACAGGTAAAAATACTTTAATTTCACTCAAGATGTCATGAGTCACATTTATTTTTCAACACCGCATCGCCCTTGTATCATAAAAAGATGCACAGTCATTGATATCTGGGCCCCACCCATGACATTCCAGCTCCGTAATTTTCTAGTTCTACGCACACTTTCTCTTCCTATTGTACGTCTATATTGCAAACTTGCATACTTAGTTAACATTAGTGGTCTGTTGCTCTTTGCAAAACGTCGCATGTTTATTGCAGTCGAGATGTTGAGCCGTATCCTAAAGTAAAGTATTTTTAAGTAAAGAGGGAACTATTCATCCACACTCAAATTTTTCATCATCATCATCATGATCTTCTTCTCCTCCTCCTTCTTCTTCTTCTTCTTCTGCTTCTTCCTCCTCTTCTTCTTCCTCCTCCTCTTCTTCTTCTTCTTCTTCCTCTTCTTCTTCCTCCTCCTCTTCTTATTCCTCTTCTTCTTCTTCCTCCTCTTCTCCTTCCTCCTATTCTTCTTCTTCTTCCTCCTCCTCTTTTTCTTCCTCTTCTTCTTCTTCCTCCTCCTCTTCTTCTTCCTCTTCTTCTTCCTCCTCCTCTTCTTCCTTCTCCTCTTCTTCTTCTTCTTCTTCCTCCTCCTCCTCTTCTTATTCCTCTTCTTCTTCCTCTTCTTCCCCTTCTTCCTCTTCTTCTTTTTCTTCCTCTTCTTCTTCTTCCTCCTCCTCTTCTTATTCCTCTTCTTCTTCCTCTTCTTCCCCTTCTTCCTCTTCTTCTTTTTCTTCCTCTTCTTCCTCCTCCTCCTCTTCTTATTCCTCTTCTTCTTCTTCCTCCTCTTCTTCTCCTTCTTCCTCCTCTTCCTCTTCTTCTTCCTCCTCTTCTTCTTCCTCTTCTTCTTCCTCCTCCTCTTCTTCTCCTTCTTCCTCCTCTTCTTCTCCTTCCTCTTCTTCTCCTTCCTCTTCTTCTTCCTCTTATTCTTCTTCCTCTTCTTCTTTCTCCTCTTCTTCCTCTTCTTCTTTTTCTTCCTCTTCCTCTTCTTCTTCCTCTTCTTCTTCCCCTTCTTCCTCTTCTTCTTCCTCTTATTCTTCTTCCTCCTCCTCTTCCTCCTCTTCTTCCTCCTCTTCTTTCTCCTCTTCTTCTTCTCCTTCTTCCTCTTCTTCTTCCTCTTCTTCCTCCTCTTCTTCTTTCTCCTCTTCTTCTCCTTCCTCTTCTTCTGCCTCTTCTTCCTCTTCTTTTTCTTCCTCTTCCTCTTCTTCTTCCTCTTATTCTTCTTCCTCCTCCTCCTCTCCTTATTCTTCCTCTTCTTCTTCCTCTTCCTCTTCGTCTTCTTCTACTTCTTCTTTTTCGGGAATTAGTCTCCTTAGACTTTTTATTCTTCAAGGCTTTAAAAACTGTCTCTATCTTTTCTCCGGACGCCATCTGTCTCTCCTCCCCACAGTTCTGTATTCGTATAGTCATTTTGGAAATCTATCATTGTCCATTCGCCTCACATGCTCCTTCCATTTCTGTTGATATTTTTGTATTTCTTCTACATGACTGTAAATGTGTAGCTCTTGTCTAATGTCTTAATTTTTTATTCGATGACCTCTTGAATATCCCAGGATCGATCTCAGGAACCTCATCTCTGCTGTCTGTATTCTCTGTTTTTGTTACTGTATCAGGGTCCAACACTCCGCTCTATAGAAGATTGTTGGGACTGCCATCACTTTGTAGAACCTTAAAATTGTTTATGCTCGACCATGCCGAAATGTAGTAATTATACACCTGGTAGCAGTCCTTTTAATGCATATCATTAAAGTACACCTATTCATTAAAGTTCAAGTTTTCGATTATTCTCGGATATGCAATCGAAAGACAACTAGGGAAACGTAATGGACGCTGGAAATCCAATACTGTCGCAGAAGGTTATGTTCTGTTACTATAATAATTAGCGTTAATTGTAAATAATATTCAAATAAATTCAATTTGTCATCTCGTTTTTCAATGTCTAATTTAATTTCAATGTTATATCAAGATTAATATTTAGTTTACTCTGTAGATTAGGCTATATCAAGGTCAATGTGGACATCTGTTCCTCGGAAAAAATCAATACTTTCGCGTCTGCGCATATCTCACAATTTACGAGCTATGCACCAGGTCACTTTCGCTCTTCAGTCAGATACGAATAAAATGAATACTTCTGAATAATTTAAAGTTAGAAATATGGTCGAGCATAAAAGTCGTATGAAACTTGCCTATAATGATAATTAAGACGCTCGTATGAAAATTATGAAACTCGCTTGCGCTCGTTTCATAAACAAACATACTCGCGTCTTAATTACTAACATTATAGGCTCGTTGTATAATGTACTATTAAGTATTGATTTTGCCGTGTAATGTTCTTTTAATTGTACCACGCAAAACATAGGAATTCTTTTATTTTAAAATCAACATCATTACAATTATTCAAACTTAGAATATAACCGAGGTATTTGAAATCACTAACTAGTTCTACAGGAGTGTATGCTATTACAATTTTGTGAACCTAAATATAAAAGAATAAACAGCGCGGTATTTTATTTCTTGTTTTGAGTGTACGTTTATGGAAAACCTTTTTTCTAATTCTGTGTAGGATTATAAAATATTATTTTTCATCTTCATAGAAACGAAAACAAATAACTAAACTAATAGTAAAAAGCTTTTCGTTTGATTTTGTCGACGCAAATTTCCGGGATGTCCTGCCAATAAAAACGATTCGCCTTTTTAAAATACAATTCTTTGCACACGAAAATATTAAAAACGATTCACGTACAAGCTCTGAAGTAATAAAACATTGTCATTTGAAATAACAAACCGAATCATTTTGAATCGTGGGCTTATGTTTGTTGCGAGAATACTAACAAGGAAGCTCTCGTTTTATGCTTCCCTCTAGGATTTGCAGTAATGCAAGTAGGTGCAATAATTTTGAACGACGACGCTCCCATCGTAAACCATTGACGTCCTCGCCTGCGCTTTTACGCGTGATCAAAAATTAAAGTTTTGATTAAACTGGAACTAAGACGAGCGGAGAAAGAAAACTGCAGCGGCCTCGCATAGATTGAAACTTGGCTTCTTGGCCCCAACTTTCGTATGTAAGGCGGGATTAACGTCTGTCTCTGCCAAGACAGAGGACAGTAATTGTTTTAGATTTAGAGTAAACAGACCTGAAGGTAGAATTTTATACTGTACGGTGTATCTATACTAATAATAAATCTGTAGCCGAAATTTTTCTGGTAATTTTCGATTTTCTAAAAATAATTGGTCCTAACATATATAATTAATCACCCTGAAACCGAAAATCGCTTTTTTGAAATTTTTGTTTGTATGTCTGTCTGTCTGTATGTTTGTTACCTTTTCACACGATGATGGCTGAACGGATTTTGATGAAAATTGGAATATAAATTAAGTTCGTTGTAACTTAGATTTTAGGCTATATGGCATTCAAAATACTTTATTTAAAAGGGGGGTTATAATGGGGCCTGAATTAAATAAATCGAAATATCTCGCTTATTATTGATTTTTGTGAAAAATGTTACATAACAAACGTTTCTTTAAAAATAATTTGCTATAAGTTTTATTCCTTAAAAATTTTGATAGGACTGATATTTAATGAGATAAATGAGTTTTAAAATTAAAATAACTGCCATCTAAGGCCGTGTAATGAATTAAAAAACAAGTGACTTCGTCTATAAGGGGCCTTGGAAAGCTACAATCGAAAGCTATGAAAGATAGCCTACGGATAATGTTTCTGTGTTTTTATGAAGTAATATCAGAAGATAAATTAACCGATTTGTATAATTAATTATTAATTCAACATTGGAAAGTGTAGGTTCTCTAGGTGGACATAATGCTATAATGTTATTACAGTAACTTCTGAGTGAATCGAGGACAGGTAAGATTAAAATAGATTCTTATGCACAGAAAACTTGATAGGCTATTCTGTACATTCGTTTCCCGTATTTCCTAAAATAATTTTTATGACCAAATGAGTGGTCTCTGGATCAAAATGATCGCATTTTAATTATGCAAATACAATTTAAATTAAATAACATAATAAACGACTTATCCTTCTATCAAACACGAATGTTCCCTGGATCAAATGTCCTATTTTAAATACGTAATTACTTTATATTTATTTCTAACGGGTGCAGCGGAGCGCACGGGTACGGCTAGTATTTCATATATTCTTGGCTATATCAACGACTTGGTGAAAATGCATCATTTCAACTTTTAATTTAATCTTCAGAACTATGTTGCATGCATCGTGCTCGTGACTGTACGTATAATACATCACATCTTTGGAAGCAGTGTCCTTAAACTTCTGGTAGAAGCTGTACTCTCCGTCTAGCTCTAGCAGGGCTGCTTAATCATTTGGTCATCATGTCGCAAGGGCGCTACTTAAAACAACAGTTTATTTAACTGGCTGTTGTGGCTAATTCTTTTGTATTGGAGAATAACACAATTCGCCATCGACGTTGCTCGGTCGACTGAGGCGCATGAATGCCTATCCAGAGTTGGGCTGAGGCGTGGGTTCGACTCCCACTTAAGCTGATTATCTGGTTGGATTTTTTCCGAAGTTTTCTCCAACTGTAAAGCGAATGTCAGGTAATCTATGGCGAATCCTCGGCCTAATCTCGCCAAATACCATCTCGCTATCACCAATTCTATCGACGCTTAATAAACTAGTAGTTGATACGGCGTCGTTAAATAAACAATAAAAAAATGATACAGTTCAGGATGACTGCAAGGTAAGTTTGTACATCCACTCTCTGTACATGTACAGGGACATCAATTTATTTTTACTTCCATTTTTATTGTACCCGAGTTTTTGAATGTACTTCACTCCCACCCCTTCTACTAATGAAGTTCCAATTGTCCTCCACACAAAACCAAGGCCGCATATAATAAACAGTACTGAGTTAGTGAGTATAGTGCGTTCCAGAAATATGTTCGCGTTTTCCAGTGACGAAAGAGCATTCAATATTGAATCATATTTTCGCACAGGTGTCGTCCATTTGCCTACGTCGCATTCCGATTTCCCCCACCTGCTTCTGCTCGCCCCTCTGCAAAGGCTAGTGGCTGGGCTGTCTTAGCTCTTTTCTGAAAACATTAATTTTTGTTAGGAACTGGACATCTACGTAATATTAGACAATTGTTTAAAGTAAATTTTAAATAAAAGGGCCTCGTTAAGTAATTAACTGTCACGTGATTTCTCTCCTTTCTACGATCCTGCGACATAAACACTTGCCCGGACAGTAGATAGCATGTCTGAGTAATTTTATCTGTGCGGGTCGGGCAGTAGTGAAGATTGAATTTACAGTACGTAAAGTACTCTTTTATAGAGTAGGTACAGAATTATTTCAACATGAGTTACTAGTACGAAGAACGAAACTGGTAATTCGAATTAGATGCAATAGTCTGTAGTGCGATAATATGCGCAAAAGAACTGAAGCCTGTATCGAATGAACGGCCACCATTTTCAAAAATGTGTTTAAATATCCATAGGCTATTATGATTATTTTTCAATTTAACTTCATTTTCTATATTGTACGCTAATGTGCTGTAGACAGTATAATATACACTGCATAATGAATACGTTCGCATGGATAACTCAGTTCGTGAGTAAAAACACTCATTGTTAATACTGTACTGTATTTTGATTTAACAAAATCCTAATGAAAATTATCAAACTCCATATTGCGATATTTTCTAGTTTACGTAAATGGATGAACTACTTTTCTTCCCTCCTATACCTAGTAAAGTGATTTGTTTGTATTTTACGCCAGTATCATCGAAACTCCAGTCGTGGAAGGGTGTTGCAAACGGTGTTTCCGGTTCTCAACCGTTGATCGAAAGGTATGGACAGGTTAATATTAAAAATGTTTGTAAAAATAAAATGAGGTCCCTGTAGAACCTTCAGTCTCTGCGTGAAACCCAACCCAGGCCCTGTTTATTTTTAACCACAAACGTCACCGCTTAAAACACAGTGGACGGTGGAAATGGTGTATTTCTTCAGTCTCTGCGGTATACGCTGTGCTATATTCTAAGTAATTAATACCAGACAGTTGTTCTTAAACTATCTGAATCATTTGAAAAGTTCAAGTACAAGCATATAATCTGAGGTCTGTTCTATCTATAGTTAGCTATACTGCGTCATTAGAATCTGCTGTATGGGAACATGCATTTTTCTTTTAGTTCGGATGTCACGAAGCCTTTGAAGTTCGCAGAGAGATCCTTGAGCCAATAACGGGCTGGTTGTGATGAAGGTGGATGGGATACACATCTACGTTAGTTGATGGAATTTCTGTGTACGAAAACAAGCTTGAATTAACACTTGACTGCCGCTATGCGTGTATGTCAGTTCCAGATACGTTCCTCAGTGCTTCTCAAGGCACTACAATGCTCTGATGAACACGTGGGGGTATATACCCTTTGAGGTCACCTTGACGACTGAAAACGGAATTTTATGTTTCAAGCACTCGCCCAAGTTGAAGAGACTTCCCAGTGCGTCGATTTTCATATTCCTCGTTGCCTAGGGAACAGATTCGTTCATTAAAATCATTTTACTTGAGCGCTCCTCTTTCTACACATCACACAACTATTCGAGTTTTAACAAGCAGTCCAGCTCTGGACTTGCCTGGGTTATGAAATCTCGATTGCTCTAAATTTAATACATAATCTACAACTTTATTTTAGTTGCACGTAACTGGCAGTCATCAACATAATAATTGGCATCACCGTTACTATTTTTATCCCTCTGTCTTTATTAATTAGTTTTGTGTTCATTATCTTCACTTGATTATTTTTATCCATGACCATAACGAAAAACATGCCTTTACTAAATACTTTTGCGTTTGTAAAGTAGGCTTTTATTCGACATTACTTTATTCCACTAGTGAGATAAAGACTTTACCTCACAGTTTGAACTTTATCTCACAGTTCATTAGTATTTTCCGAGTACCCGGGTACACACGTATACTGTTACTCAAGAAGTTAATGTATTAGTTACCTCTTTATTAACATTTCTTAAATATACATGCACTCAATCTCCTTCTCTTTTCTCTGTCTACTACGTCGTAATTTGTGCATTGCATCCATATCTAATATGTATTTTTTTTTTTTAATTTGTAATAATTTACCTTTTGGGAGCCGAGGAGACTTGAACCTGCAAAGTTGGCTTTATAGGAATTTATAACAGCACGCGTTAGTCAACTGAGCTAAACGGACACGATGATTAATTACGTTTTAATATTCCTTTTAAGTTTACAGAAGTAAAATGTTAAATTGTTTTAATCACATTAGTCCCGTGAACACTTCTAAATAATCCCTGAAACTTCAAAAAAAGACGAAAATACACGTTTAAAATGAAAAAAATATATATTATAATTATATAATTAATTATAATTTGTTATTTATCCAACGCCTTAGATACCATTGTTCACTATTCATGGCCTCCTATATCATAACATACCTAGTACATGTATCGATTCTAAAATCCATGCCATGATATGTGATTAGGCCTATATGAGGAGTTATTTTCAACATATTTTCTTTTATAAAACATAATTTTTCGTTATGGTCATGGATAAAATTACGTATGGTACTTGTGAGCGTGATCTTTATTGCACTCGTGTAATTTGAGTACTCGGCTGACGCCTCGTGCTTAAATCTTTCCACTAGCGCAATAAAGATGCACTTACCTCACAAGTACCATAAATAACTATTTTCGCCGCCACTACTGCCACCGGGTATTTACCCATTTGCAGTGTGAATACATACATACATACTCACTCACTCACTCTCTGTCTCTTTCCCTCATGAAAATTATCATTACCGCCATATTACCATTCTCATTCAATATTTTCATTAAAGTAATTGGCATTATCATTATCTTTATCATATTTTTTTATAATTACCTTGAACTTTTATTCTCCTCACCATTTCTCATTGTTTTATCAACAGTAATCTCACTAGAGGTTTTAATTTGTCTAGAGGAAATCAAAACACGAATGGGATTTAATTGACTATTACACGATTAGACGAAAGTATATAAAGATTAGAAGAAATGAAATACTCCGCTAGATGGCAGTAGTGTGTTGTGATGAGCTGTTCTCCTGTGCCAACTATACAATCTTCGATGACGATTCTAGTAAAAAAAACTTATATTAAAGTAGATGCATTCCACTTCAGTTATCAATATACGTGTATATTAAAGAATCACTATCCATAATCTCATACAGGAGAAGCTGTAACGTAACCTAAATAATATAAACAAGATAGAAATGTTTTAATTAAGGATGATTAAATAAACATGAATCATTTTAAAAGGTACAATAATTATTGAAAGTACAATATTGACAAACAAAGAAACAAATGCTAGGAAGGTGATGAAAATTATAGGATAGGCAGCCATGATTAGTTGAAACATGTCGTTCCGTATCGTTTTATTGGTCAAATATAGTATGACCACTTTTGATAGCAAAGGTAATAACATGACAGACATCTACTTATTTTTTTTATTAATAATTTCAGACACTTTGTAAATGTCACATTACAGTGCGAATAAGTGTTATTTATTATTATTATTATTATTATTATTATTATTATTATTATTATTATTATTATTATTATTATTATTGCAGAGAGCCATTTTTCAATTAGAAAGAGTTGCTGCTGAATATAACCTACAGATATCGCCAAGTAAAACCAAAGTAATGGCGATCCATGGGAAGAATATAGTAAGAGCCAAAATAGTAGTGAACAATATTTTAATAGAACAGGTAACTGATTTTAACTATTTCGGGGTCTTCCTAGGAAATGATAGGACAAAGGACATTAACAGAAAATTAAATCTGTTCCAACATATTTGTGGTACAATTAAGAGAACACTAGGAAGGAAAACCAGAAGAGAAACTCTACTCAAGTTTTATAACGTTTTAGCTTTGCCTGTATTGATGTATGGCTCGGAATTCTGGACCCTTAATAAAAGCATGATAAGAAGAGTGGAAGCAGCAGAAATGAGATTTCTTCGATATGTAGCAGGATATACTCTTTTAGACAAGAAAAGGAATGAAGATATCAGCAAAGAACTACAAATAGTTACCATAGTAACAAAAATAGAAGAATATAGAAATAAATGGTTCGAACACGTCAGCAGAATGAATGAAGAAAGGCTGCCCCGTATGATCCTAAATTATAAGCCTCAAGGTCACAGAAGTCGAGGACGACCAACCAAAAGATGCAGTGATCAACTATACTTTGGAGCCGGAACACATCAGTAATGATCTAATCCATGAAGGAGATGATGATGATGATGATGATTATTATTATTATTATTTTGTCATTAATGTCTGCCACTATTGAGTTCATTCTACGCCCTTTGCTTTTTCTAATACACTGTTTTCAAATTATTCCCATAATATTGATGAATTCATAATGTCATCCATGATCACTATTAAGTTGGAATATTAAATTGGTCATTTAATTGCAATTTTCAATAAAGGTATTCGTTTTTCAGTGTACAAAGAAATTATCATTATTTACAGACGTGTCTTTGGCGTCTTCGCCCTTATCTCGCTTACAGGTAAAATACTTTGAACATCGATTACCTCTACAGGTACATTTGGCGGGTTCGCCCTTCTCTTACGGAACGCCTCATATCCTCCCGTTCACCGCATTGGTGTGTAAGTCGGTAAAAAAACGCGAAGGTGAAACAAGACGAAAAATAATATTAGTTGGTTTCTTTTTACCGAACTATTAACTGTATAATAGTAATATGCGTTACAAGAGCGGTATGTTGAAGTTTTCATGTTCGAGCAAAAGTTTGAAAAAGCGAAACGTAGTTGAGCTTTTTTAATTTCCGAGAATTGAAAGCAAACATACCGCTCGTGTATCGTACATTATTTTGTGCGAAGATCGTTTATTACATACCTGAAAGAGGAATTTCTAATTAGTTGCAATGAAATCTCCATGTTGGTTTCTGTTTAATGACGGCAACTTCGGAAAACCAAAATATCTTTCTTCAACATTGTTGCTTTAAAATGTTTTCTGTGTTTACTATAATCCAGCAGGCCATGATATATATGTCTGTCTTTTTTATCCCCCCAGTCTATGAATGCGAACTTAAAACAAACGGCAAGGTTATCTAATGATTTATTTTTTGTTTTAATATTTTAACAATATTATTTATATAACATATTGCAGTAATAACATCCGCATCTGGAATTTTGTTGATTTTTTCACGGCTTCCTTAATGTTACTGTCACGAATGCAGTTACTTTAATGGAGTGTAGAGTTTACTTAATTTTTGCAAATATTTAAAAATAATAATTCACAGTGCAATTTAGGTGAAATTGCAGTGGTAATTTTCCAATTTATAATTATTACTATATTGAACGTCTCTAAAAATAATATGTTAGAAGTCTAAAGCAGTAAAATGAATATGTCACTTAAGCGGTAAGAAGAGGGAAATTGTTATGTGTGTTAGGTTGGGAATACTGAATGTGGAATTTTAGATTTTCCGCGGATTGGTTTTGTGCGGAAACCAAGCAAATACGCACGATCTCTTACAAAATAATATTAGTTGGTTTCCTTTTACCGAACTATTTACTGTATAAACATATTTGCTTGTGACATTTCTATCTTCCAAAATTATGAACACGTCCCATAAGGCATCGGGCGTTTATAGGTGAAGGATTTGTATCCTCGTATATTTTTGATGCGTGGAATTTGAGCCTCGGGCAAAACTAATTTAAAACGTTAATATTCTACGAAATTACATGGACTGAACACGAGAAATGGAATTTAGGAAGGGGAAGATACGAGGACGAAAGCATTAGACTGACTTGAAGGAAGGACGCGTACTTTCGTGAAGTTCTGAGAAAATCCGTGTTGAGATATCAGCTGAAGAATAGAAATGTCAGAAATAAATGGGAAATTAAATGTATCATTGTAATATCTACTGTATGATTTCGATGTTCGAAGCAGACCACCTAATGTAACATGAACAAATGAATTACTGACGTTTAGCAAATACACCATAAGGATGAGAGGAAGTGTGTTACGAAGATGACACATACCTTCTTATTACATGTCTTACTCGCTTCTCAAAATTCGGTTTCTCCATCATGTTGAGAATGTATTATTTACTGTATATACTGTAGGTCTTAGTTCATTTTTCAAAGCTATTCATTCATTCGTTCATTCATTCATTCATTCATTCATTCATTCATTCATTCATTCAGTGTTCTGGATATGTCTTTCACTGCAAACCTAGCTTCCTCCAATTTTTCCTATTTTCTGCCTTCCTCTTTGTCTCCTCATATGATCCATACATCTTAATGTCGTCTATCATCTGATATCTTCTTCTGCCACGAACTCTTCTCCCGTTCACCATTCCTTTCAGTACATCTTTCAGTAGGCAGTTTCTTCTCAGCCAGTGACCCAACCATATTTTTTTTTTTTCCTCTTCCTGATCAGTTTCAGCACCATTCTTTCTTCACCCATTCTTTTCAACACAGTTTAATTTATTATTGTCTGTCCACTTCACACGTTCCATTCTTCTCCATATCCACTTTTTAAATGCTTCTATTCTCTTCTCTTCACCTCATCATAATGTCCAATGCCACACTCCATACAAAGCACTTCACTAGTCTCTTTCTTAGTTCTTTTTCCAGAGGTCCGCAAAAGATACTCCTTTTCCTATTAAAAGCTTCCTTTGCCATTGTTATCCTCCTTTTGACTTCCTGGCAGCAGCTCATGTTACTGCTTATAGTACACCCCAAGTAACATGTAATTTTGTTTGTGTTTTATTCATTTCGCTAAAGATGTGAAGAATTTGTTGTCTATTTTTTATTTATGATTTATTTTATTTTAATAGAGCTACGCAGAGTTTCCCTTACAGTTAGTTCGCCATTTCAGATTTATGCCTATCGTTCAAATGGCCTATATTGTTGAAATAATGTTAATTTAGGGACGGGATTTATAGTTTTACCTATTATTTTTTCTTATTTCCAAACTCATAATTCGTTCGATAATTTTCCGATTCATGGTTATAAGAGTCTTATATGTAAATTCTGTTGAACCTAAAATTCTAAATTGGAGCTATAGAAGTAAAAGAAGACCTAAATCATAATGAATATGTAATTTTTATGTATTTGCTGCGTTTTATATAAATATATTTAGAAATTCTAATACATCTTATAATTTTTATTCACTTCTGCATTGGAGAAAGCGACCCAATCTGCGATCTTTACAGCTGGCCGTCCTTCAAAGGCTTCACCTTTTCAAGGGCACTGATTGGGACCTTATGTATCTTGGAGTTTCCACTGATCGCAGATATGACATGCCAGTTTGAAGGGTATGAAGTGGCTGAACTTTGTCTTGAGGTGACTGAACTGCGAAAAAGTCTCATTGTTGAAATTCGTAAAGTTTTTGGGGATGTTCGCTGATAGAAGATGCTGATCTTGCGTGTGCAGGTACAAGCTGTGAACTTTTCTGAGTCTGTGTGCATTTTGTCTTATTCTGGTGCTTCTGGTGTTAACAATGAATTTCTATATTTCGTGTTTTGTTAAGCTATGCTGAAACAAGTGAAGTCGCATTTATTACTTCAGTGGATTGAAAATTGTTCCATCTTTACCGCGGAAGGAAAAGTTACGTTATTTAAAATTGGCTAAGCGTACATTTTTAACAGTCAGGTAATTTTTGCGACTCCTTTCACAGTTTGGACAAAAAACCTAAAAGAACTTATTTCATCTATTCCAATAACCTAAAATGGACTTCTTAAAAACCTAAAAATTCGGTCCATACGGGCTATTCCATATAAAATCGATCAATAAAAAAACCTCGCATTTTTATACTCTAATTTTTTCCCTATTTATACAAGGTGCTGAGGAGAGTGCATTTTCAAAAATATACTGTCGAAAATCAAACGGTTTTCGTATTATTGAGCGACAAATTTAGCGAATTTTATAAAAACAAGCCTCTTTCAACGCTCAGAGCTCTGGAACCATTTACTGCAGAACATTGAACGAGAGCTCATTCTGAAGCTGACATTTGGTAGGTTATGTTAAGAAGTAAACCTTATTTTTATTGTGAACAGAGAGACAGATAATCTGATTTTACTTACTTTTAGGCTTTTTGTTAATTTGTAAAAATGTAAAAAAATATTGAGAAAAAACGTTGCATTATTAAGAGGGATTCGGCATTGTTTGCTTAGTGGTACGGCAATAAGTTTCGAGGGTATTAATTGGATTATTTTCACACGCCTAGACTTGAACGGCGCAGTACCGCACGCACTGACCGAGAGCTGAAAATAAGCGAGCGTTGGGCGTCATTTTACTCCTGTGTTTATGAAGACCTGTGATAAAGCTAGCAGTCATGACTGCTAGACGACGCATTACGTGTTTATGTCTCCTGGCCTTGCTTGTCTCGGCTAGCTCCCGCCTCACAGTCAGCTGGTTAATTCACGCGCGTACTATTTATTTTCTTTATTTGATATTTTCAATACTTTCTTATCAACGTGCCAACAGGAAAAAATATTTGTTTATTTGTACTTTCAATGCGGAATCTAACTATATATTTTTAAAATATTTTTTCCTAGCCAAAGGCGTCTTAATGAGGAAAAATCTAAATTTATCCATTTCCATAAAAAGTAAGAAAATCTGTTTATATGTCACATAGACTTTAATTTCTCAGCATCAAAATAAACCATGACTTTGATCATTGGGTGAAAGGGTTTCGGAGCCACAACAGTTTAAAGTTGCTAATTTTATGTATATACGATAAATTTTAACATTTTAAATTTAAACACTATGAAGTTCTGATGCCTCAAACTTTGCACAAAGCATTGTATCACAGTTCTCTACGTACAAAAAAAGTTTCATTGTATTTAGAAATTGTAAGGTCAATTTTTGTCTATATTTCGGTCGATTTGAGATGGAATAGCTCGTATGTATGTATGTATGTATATATGTATGTATGTATTTATGTATGTATGTATTTATTTATTTATTTATTTATTTATTTATTTATTTATTTATTTATTTATTTATTTATTTATTTATTTACGCTGCAATTGGGCAAGCACCCGGTGGCAGTGGTATACACAATATAAACAATAACATAATAAAATTACAATACACAATACAATTATATACACAATATAATAAGAATAAACAATACAGTTTAACACAATAATTACAATTAATAATAAAACGTAAAATAACCTAATTTTACAATACAACCTACATTATATATAGACCCTACATAAGTTTCAATAGTCTTTCACTTTACTCTCATCTCACTCACTGTAGTGGCACTATGACGCATTTTCCTACACTTTAGGACACATTTCACTGACACTATAGAACACATTTCATTGACGCTATAAATTATCACTGATCGGAACTATTCACTGCACTGTAAAACCATAACTTCACTGACTCACCTCGCTTCACTGATACAACAGTTCAAATAAGTCAAATAATTACACCCTTATGCATACTTATAAACAGAACTACATTTAAGCTAAACATTTCTAGTCTAAGGCCCTCTTACACGCTATTTTTAATTAATTTACAATTCAAACCAAGGAAGTAACTCGTCAGGCTAAATAAAATACATGTCACCTTAAAAAATTTAATGTTAAATGTCACCTTAATTTTAATTTGCACTTTATACACAACTTTTTATTTTATTCTTGAATCTCCTTAAGGAAGGACAGCCCTCAAAGACCGCTGTAGGTAGGTCATTCCAATCATTTATAGTTCTATTTAAAAATGAGAATTTACCTACATCCATTTTCTGTTTCCTACATTTGATTTTAAAATCATGATTGTTCCTACCATAGTACGTTCGCTTTTCCAACCGGGCCGTTATGTCTACCCATGCTTTCTGACCTAGATGTGCTCTATACAATGATGTGATTCTAGTTTTCTACGTCTGTTTTCCAAAGTTTCCCATTTAATTTTTTTTATCGTATAGTTTCCATCTTCTCTTTTACCTTTAACAAATTTAGCTGTCCTATACTGAATTATTTCTAAGGAATTTACCTGATATATTCTATATGTTCCAGTTATCCGTAGCAAAAATCACCAATGAAGAAATTAAACTCTAAAGATCACCCCTCAACTATAGCAATGCTGCTACGGGGAATTACATGTTAAAAAACAAATAATCACTAATCTGTGAGGGAAGGTTCCCTAGATTTGTTACCGCATGATTCAGGCAGGACACTTTGACAAAGGGGTAAGCGGAGACAAAACTGAACAATGTGTGCCAGTCTTGCGATGAGGACTAATATCTGCGGGCGAGGGCTATTTTATGCCCGCTGCACGCGCGCGGAGCTCTTTTACCTGTAAACATTGCTAAAGAATGTACAGATCTTGGAACACAGCGCATCATGACGGAACGGAAGCGCTTGAAGCTTTCAAGGAAGAGTGGAAGATACAATATTTATGCTTCGAACATGGTGATGAAGTCCAGTGTTTGTTGTGTAAAAAAAAAATATATCATTTGCGAAAAAAGCTACATAAAATGGCATTATGAGACGCAACATGAAAAAAATATAGGCATTATTCAGGAGAAGAGGGAAATAAATTAATTTCGGGATTGACATCGAAGGTAAATTAATTTACATTTGGGTCAGCAGATTGTATCTAGATTCCTTTTATTTCTTTATTTTAAATGTATTATTGAAGTTTTAGTTCTTGCTTGTTTCTGGATATTTACTTTTACTAGACTACGTATTTCTTCAATTTATAAATAATATTTTATCTTTGATTGTACTTTAGCTTATGCTATTACTAAACTCAAAATGCTAATTCACTTTTATTCCAATGACTATTTTCAGGATTTTGAGCAAATATGAACTAAACATTTTGAAAACTTTGATGCAAGGAGCTTTTTCGTAACGTCAATATAAAATATACTTAAAAATATAATTTCAAAACTATTAGACCTAATTGCGCCAAATTTTGTACAGATGATATTATTATAGATCTGTTTATATAGTTTCAATGTCCCAAATTTTGGCCGAAATTGTGGAAGTTTTAAAAGTCATACATATCCCCTTAAATGATTGACCCCAAAAATTACGATGGCTCTCAATATCTTAATTTAATCAATTTTTTTTCGTGTTATGTGCATCTCACGAATCACTCTAAGAAAACTCATTACATAATCACGACTGGAGAGTAAGGACTACATTTTCACAATCACACAATCAATACACTCTATTTCAATCAATATTTCCATTATTATTTTTTCAACGAATACTCAAAAGTACTTAGAGATCACACACGTAGAGCAGGTAGACCCTATTAGTTTCTCCTAACCAATGAAGTGAAGTATTTACATAATAAATAATTGCTTTTAACAATAAAATAGTTTACATACAATTAACTTTTCCTATTTCTCTTTTTGTTCCTAAAAACCCTTCCCTTTGCGATTTGTTTATATATGTTCATGTATATTAAATAACTGAGTAATTTGCCCTATTGTCCACACCTGTGGAGTAACGGTTAGCACGTCTAGCCGCGAAATCAGGTGGCCCGGGTTCGATTCCCGGTCGGGGCAAGTTACCAGGTTGAGGTTTTTTCCGGGGTTTTCCCTCAACCCAATATAAGCAAATGCCAGGTAACTTTCGGTGTTGGACCCCGGACTCACTTCACCGGCATTATCACCTTCATCTCATTCAGACGCTAAATAACCTAAGATGTTGATAAAGCGTCGTGAAATAACCTACTAAAAATAATAATTAGCCCTATTACATAGCCAGAAATTTAGTAACGCATGTTGTTGTAATAATTGCTGCCTTTATTCGCTGCATGTGCATGTACATCCCTGTTGTCTACGTTACAGTGAATGCGTTATGCGCTCGTGATCAAGGTCGAGCTCTTCTGCCATGATTGGGAGCTAATATCGTGTCATCCCTGATGTATGCGGATTACTATCGTCTTAAGGTGGAAGCTTCTATGCCACAACGAACCGAAAGATGTGCTCTGTTGCAAGATGTAACACCACCATTCTCACTGTCATTTTCTATTTGTTTAAATTGAAAAAGAAAGTAATGTCTAGATAAGTGATGGCTTAGAGATGCCACGAATTCAAAAAGCCTTCTTCAGTTCTCTCCTGGACCGACTGTCCCATCTTGTGATCTTGGTTTTAGTGACGTCACAGTCCCAGTGGACAGAGCTATAAAAAGGTACCGCAGATAAAGACAGATGTGGGGGGGGGGGGCGATGAGAGCAATCCTCCTGTGTGACAGAGACGGCAGCGGGCACTATGAAGGCTTACCGCGAGGTTTTAGTACCGCCCCCTTGGGGAATCCCCGGTAACCACAGTGTAGGGACTCGCAGGCTGATCCCCGGGTTGCAGCTGCCGGCACAGCACGGGTCCCCGCGGGATCGCCATGTTTTCATCGCTCACAGAGCACTCTGAGGTGTCTGCTGCAAGTGGACAGATTTGACGTGCTTCAATTTTTTATTTTCTTCTCCATACTATTGCTAATGTGCCGCTATGTCTTCAAAATCGCCGCCAATAACACACCCTTAACATAATGCTAAACTTCACCATCACCACAACTAACCTCTTCGGACTCTCCACTACCATCTCCTTCACTAACGTGCTTTCTATCACCACCAAAAATTCTACACTACCAACACCACCATTATGCATATCTCAATCTCACCACCACTTACTTGCTTACTTACTTACTTACTTACTTACTTACTTACTTGCTTAGTGGCTTTTAAGGAACCCGGAGGTTCATTGCCGCCCTCACATAAGCCCGTCATTGGTCCCTATCCTGAGCAAGATTAATCCAGTCTCTACCATCATATCCTACCTTCCTCAAATCCATTTTAATATTATCTTCCCATCTACGTCTCGGCCTTCCCTAAGGTCTTTTTCCCTCCGGTCTCCCAACTAACACTCTATATGCGTTTCTGGATTCGCACATACGTGCTACATGCCCTGCCCATCTCAAACGTCCGGATTTAATGTTCCTAATTATGTCAGGTGAAGAATACAATGCGTGCAGTTCTGTGTTGTGTAACTTTCTCCATTCTCCTGTAACTTCATCCCTCTTAGCCCCAAATATTTTCCTAAGAGCCTTATTCTCAGACACTCTTAACCTATGTTCCTCTCTCAAAGTGACAGTCCAAGTTTCACAACCATACAGAACAACCGGTAATATAACTATTTTATAAATTCTAACTTTCAGATTTCTTGACAGCAGACTGGATGACAAAAGCTTCTCAACCGAATAATAACAGGCATTTCCCATATTTATTCTGTATTTAATTTCCTCCCGAGTATCATTTATATTTGTTACTGTTGCTCCCAGGTATTTGAATTTTTGCACCTCTTCAAAAGATAAATATCCAATTTTTATATTTCCATTTCGTACAATATTCTGGTCACGAGACATAATCATATACTTGGTTCACCTACTGAAGAAAGCAAACTGAATATTAGTTACCGTTATTCCAATTTGTATGGAGACTTTTGACTCATCCTGTACTACTACTACTACTACTACTACTACTACTACTACTACTACTACTACTACTACTACTACTGCTACTACTACTACTACTGTTACTACTACTACTACTGCTGCTACTACTACTACTACTGCTACTACTACTACTACTACTACTACTACTACTACTGCTACTACTACTACTGCTGGTGCTGCTACCTTTTCCTTACATTTTTATTGTACCTTGTTTTTTTGACTATACCATGCAGGCTTTGCTTAATGATAAGTTTTAGTTGCCATGGTGATATTTTACACTGCATAGGTACAATCAGGACATATAGTTAAACTGCAAGGAAAAAGTTTTTATTGTTACCTTAGTAATACCACTACTAGTAGGCCTATTACTGCTACTCCCATTATCAGAAACTTAGCAAAACCATCAAGTCTAGTATTATCTTGAGGACGGAGAGCGAACCCTTGTTCTACATCTGACAGAGAACTATTACTCTCATCCCCAGCTAGAAGCACCTCCAACCCTCACCGTCTGACTACATTAAGATTCGCTGAGTATCCAGGTTTCGATGAGGTCCCCCCGCTCTGCTCTAGATCAGCCCCTCCATGTTCATTAGTGGTCTGACTATGATTCTGTACTTGTGTGAATCTTTGTTATTGTCCATTCGTGGCATGTACTCTATGTTCAGTTCTTTCATGATTTCTTTATAAATTGTGTGATCAAAGTGTGTCCTACAAGATGACTGAACAGTTTTATTTCCAGCATTTCTATATTTTGAATTGTTGCCGTCGCCTGTTGTCCAGGAATTAAGCATGAATTCGAGTCCACTGGGGGTGATACCTGGCCTGGTTTTATTCCGAAATTTAGAATAATGTGTCAATTTCGGATAATATTGTCGCTAATCGTCATCTAGTAGCATTTGTTCATCGCCAATTGAGGCCTTCTCTGGAACGAGAACTAAACTCCAACATCTTGAATTCGAGATAATGAGCATCAAAAACTTTTTAGATCTCGTACAACATCTTTGCGCAGAAGACATTCAAATGTTTGTAGAGGGCGCAATGTCAGAGACGTCGGGCATTGTATAATTTCAAAAATAAATCAAAATGGCACTTTTTCAATTCAGATTTCTTTCAGTTGTAAGCCCTTTTCTCTGTGACAGTTTTGTAAAAATATATATATTTCTTTTCCTTCCTTTCTCCTTTTTTTGCTCTCCTGATCACCCGATGAATTTATTGTCATAGCCTTTTTATGGTGAATTTTATTTAATTTTCGTATTTCTCTTCTTTTTTAATATTATTTTATTACATTTCATTTTGTTATATTCTTCCTTACGTTTTCCAAATTCACTATTTGTACTAAATGAGTTGCTTTTACTATATTCCAATATATTTTTTTTCTATTATGGTATTATTTTCATGTTGTTTAGTGTCAATTTTATTATGCTATTATTATTATTATTATTATTACTACTACTAATATTATTATTACTATTATTATTATTATTTTTTGTATTTGTTACTATTCTGTTCTTTAACTTTTTGTTAAAGTTTCACTGGTTGTGTACTTTGTGACCTGGTAGAGTGTAAGAGAAGGCCCTATGGCCTTAATTCTGCCAGTATAAATAAATCATAATAATAATAATTATTATTTAATTGTTGTTATTATTATTTAATTATTATTGTTATAATTTTATTATTGAAGTATTATTTATTATTATTATTATTATTATTATTATTATTATTATTATTATTATTATTATTATTATTGAGAATAAGGTGCTTAGGAAAATATTTGGGGTTAAGAGGGATGAAGTTACAGGAGAATGGAGAAAGTTACACAACGCAGAACTGCACGCATTGTATTCTTCACCTGACATAATTAGGAACATTATATCCAGACGTTTGAGATGGGCAGGGCATGTAGCACGTATGAGCGAATCCAGAAATGCATATAGAGTGTTATTTGGGAGGCCGGAGGGAAAAATACCTTTGGGGAGGCCGAGACGTAGATGGGAAGATAATATTAAAATGGATTTGAGGGAGTTGGGATATGATGATAGAGAATGGATTAATCTTGCTCAGGATAGGGACCAATGGCGGGCTTATGTGAGAGCGGCAATGAACCTCCGGGTTTCTTAAAATCCAGTAAGTAAGTATTATTATTATTATTATTATTATTATTATTATTATTATTATTATTATTATTATGTTTGTTGGAGGAAAGTAATATTTTATGAGGAGGAAGATGTGTTATTAAGGATTCAAAGTATGATTGAAACGGTAAAACTTCCTAACGACGTTAAGTTGTTATGCCAGGGAACGCCTCAATTTCAGTTACGATAGAAAACTGCTCGATTGAATGGAATCTTTGAATAACCGATTAAAATGTCGTGTTCGTAACCATACATAGGTTTAAGTATGAGTTTGGGCCAAACTTTTTGATTACAGACAAAGTGCTAAACAGGACAATTTCGCATAATGTTGTTCAGTCAACTGTCCGAAGGCAGGTCTGAACCTCACAAGTGATACAACAAGGCACCACTTATGAGGCAACTAGACCAGGAGATAATGGGTTATGATGGCCAGTTCCTTTCCCCTCCTTTGCATAAAATAGTGGCTTAAATTCTTTGAAGCCATCTCCCCTCACCACAGAGGTTAAGAGTTCAATAACTGATAATGGAAGAAATGATTTCATATATGACTATGAGCAAGCTGAACGTTGCTTATTCAAAGGACCTTCCTCCTGCAGATGCCTACCGCACACCACAATCATGTTGCAACTGGAAAGTAAGGAGAAAAGCTGCCCCGCGTTTCATTTGTTTCATTTCACTTGATTTGATATAATATGCGGGTATTATTTATCTGTGGCTAAGACGTGCTATCTCGTATCTGTAAATTTTCGGTGAATCAAAATAGTACATTATGCAACGAGCCTATAATGAAGGTAATTAAGAAGTGAGTATGGATATTTTCATACGAGCTTCTTAATTACCATTATAGGCGAGTTTCATACGACTTTTTACGCTCGACTATATTTCTAACTTGATATTATTAATTTTATTGTATCTGACCTGGAGCAATGTCCCGTATGTTGTGAGATGTGCGCAGACGCGAAAGTATTGATTTTTTTCCGAGGAACAGATGTCCACATTGACCTTGCTAGGCCATAAGAACCTACAGAGATAACATTGAAATTAAATTAGACATTGAAAAACGAGATGACAAATTGTATTCATTTGAATATTATTTACAAATAACGCTAATTATTATAGTAACAGAACATAACCTTCTGCGACAGTATTGGATTTCCAGCCTCTGTGACTTTTCGCTAATTCCCTTTCGATTGCATATCCGAGAATAATCGATACTTGCGGTTTTATAACGGTAGAAAGCTGACCTGTATTGTTTACCTAGGCCTATATGGTTTTGTTATTAATATATTAAATAAATTGTTGCAATTTTTGCTCAAACATCTCCCTGATGTTAGCTATGTTAATATTGTATGAATTACTCATATTAAATATTTCACCGTTACAAATCATTTTTAAGGAAACATGCTGTGGAAAAATGTTTGGTTTTATTCTATTGGAATTTTAGAATATGTGTGATTGGTATCGTGAAAAACAGATTCCTATAATGACATGCGAAAATGATTTGTTGGTGATATCTTAAAATAGAAATAAGTAGTTTTACTTCTCAAGTGAGTTCAGCAGTACAGTATATTTAAATTGATTACTTTAAAAATTTAATTCAATTCTACTAATCACTAAATTTTATAGTATGATTCTTCTTTTCATTCATATTATTATTGTAGTTTTATTATGATTTTTCTTTTTATTTATTTTATTGTATTTGTATTTCTGGTGGTATGATGGTCTTAACTTCACCATAATAAATAATAAATAAATAAATAAAATGTTCTACAATACTTTCCTTCTCTGAACACGTAAGTACGAATGGTTGTATCTCTATCTCTCCAAAAATACGTTAGAAAACTAATAGGCATACTGCTCTCGTAAATTGGGCTAATGTTTTCAGTATGATTGTACTTCCTTCCAGACTGCCGCTGTCACTGTTCCCTCCCACTCCAGTACCGCGCTAGACTAGTCGGAACCGCATTCCTCTTAGCACCAAGCTCCTCAGAGGATGACAGTACCTACCTCTCATTCTCCGTACTTGTATATTAGGCACAAAACTGTTGGTCACCGTATCTCAGAAAAGATTCCGCACTGGTCATGCACTTAGGTAGTGATTTGGGCAGTGTTTTGTTGCGAGTCGTTACGTCTGGATCGTCTGCTTTCTCTCTGCTGACTTGAGACAGGCTCCCATATGTTCTAGGCTGCTGACGATCGCTTTACGCCATTCGTGGTTTTTATGGCTTGTCGCAACACAGTACAACTTGCTGGGACAGGTTCCCTCTACCGATTTCGGATTCTTGTCTTGCTAGCAACACATTTCTTTTATCTCTGACGTGGACTGCTGGGAGTGAGCGGGACTCGTGCTTCGAGACTGCGTTCAGACATGAGTTCGACTCCCGCTTGGACTGGATATCCGCTTGAGTTCCTTTTTAAGGTTTTCCTCAAATGTAAGACGCATGTCTAGTAATCCCATGGCGAATTACCACATTAATCATTCATAATTTCGGTACTATTATTTCCATTAGATATTTGGTCATCGGTGCGTTCAAAAATATAAAATTGATTTATTAATTATTAAAATGAAACAAGTGATGAAGGAAAGTAAGAAATACAATGAAGATGCTGCAAACTAAGTTGATTAGACGTTCAAATAAACATTTTTCAGAATTATTTTCAATGAAGAATACCAGATATTCTGAAAGTTATTTGCTTCCATAATAATTAAAGATCCTCTCTCTCTCTCTAGCCAATACTGAAGAGAACCACGCATATAAATATCTACACCACATCGCCATTATATATATATATATATATATATATATATATATGAAAAAGACCCAACCCCACTTGATTAATAACTATAAAAATATTTGATTTTTAATAATATTATTATCTTACGTAAGTTTTATAGCTTTCATATACTATATAGCCGCCACTCAGTAAAATATAGAAATCAAAATCTAATTTACATCTACTTACATAACCCCAAAAGTTTCACTTTCATATCATCAATATAGCATTAATATGTATAATTAATGAAAAATAGCCACATCACGGCATTAACTACAATAATATTTAATTTCTAATGGTAATAATGTCATCAAACCACCTCAAGTTTTGTAGTTTTTAATATCCAATGCACAGCTGTACCCAGAAAATTACACACCACAGAATCGAACCTGTAAATTATTTTTAGTAGGTTAAGTTTCTAATAACCAATTTAATTTGAGCTCTAAATATGTCAGCATTCTTGCAGATCATGGTCTTCGTGTAATATTGTTTACTGTAGTGTGTGTTTTGTTTTATTCTGAAATGCAATTAGATAGTTTAGCTAGTTCTCAAAACTGACGACAGATGGATTTTGGAAAATACGAAAATTATGTTGAAAAATTGACATTTCTCTGAAAACTAGTATTTTTTCTGAAAAACTTTGAGTTCCAAGCTTCAAAATGAGGGGTCATTTATTAAAATCCGTTCAGCCGTTTTCCCGTAATTTCCATTACCAATTCAAATTATATATATATATATATATATATATATATATATATATGTGAAAGAGTAAGATGAATAATGAACATGGAGTGGAAAACTAATGTTCAGGATGAGAGTGACTTTCCTGAGAAATGGTATATTGCGAGTGGTAAGTGCATTATAACAGAATCGAGGAAACAGTATTTTGTGCGAGATCGTGCGTATTTGCTTGTTTTCCGCACAGAACCAATACGCGGAAAGTGTGAAATACCACATTCAGTATTCCCAACGTAACACACACAACAATTTCCCTCTTCTTACCGCTTAAGCGCGACATTCATTTTATTGCTTCAGGCTTTTAACATATTATTTTTAGAGACGTTTAACATAGTAATAATTATAAATTGGAAACTTACCATTGCAATTTCACCTAAATTGCAATGTTAATTATTGTTTTTAAATATTTGCAAAAATTAAGTAAAGTCTACTACTCCACGAAACATATTGCATTCCTGATACAAGTAACATTAAGGAAACCGTGAAAAAATCAACAAGACTCCAGATGCGGATGTTATTAATGCAATATGTTATATAAATAATATTGTTAAAATATTAACATGAAAAATAAATCATTACATAACCTTACCGTTTTTTTTAAGTTCGCATTTATAGACTGGGGGGAAAAAAGACAGACGTATATCACGGCCTGCTGGAGTATAGTAAACACAGAAAACATTTTATAGCAACAATGTTGAAGAAAGATATTTTGGTTTTCCGAAGTTGCCATCATTAAACAGAAACCAGCATGGAGATTTCATTGCAACTAATTAGAAATTCGTCTTTCAGGTATGTAATAAACGATCTTCGCACAAAATAATGTACGATACACGAGCGGTATGTTTGTTTTCATGTTCTCGGAAATTAGAAATGCTCAACTACGTTTCGCTTTTTCAATCTTTTCCTCGACCATGAAAACGTTAACATACCGCTCTTGTAACGTATATTACTATTCTGTGTTTACTATAGGCCTACTCCAGCAGGCCGTAATATACGTCTGTCTTTTTTTTCCCCCAGTCTATGATGAGTCTGGAATCTTGTTGATTTTTTCACGGCTTCCTTAATGTTACTTGCATCACGAATGCAGTAACTTTAGTGGAGTTGTAGAGTTTACTTAATTTTTGCAAGTATTTAGAAACAATAATTAACAGTGCAATTTAGGTGAAATTGCAGTGGTAAGTTTCCAATTTATAATTATTACTATATTAAACGTCTCTAAAAATAATATGTTAAAAGCCTAAAGCAGTAAAATCAATATGTCACTTAAGCGGTAAGAAGAAGGAAATTGTTATGTGTGTTACGTTGGGAATACTGAATGTGGAATTTTAGATTTTCCGCGGATTGGTTTTGTGCGGAAACCAAGCAAATACGCACGATTTCGCACAAATATATTTGCATTACCGGTAACAAATGATTGGAAATCAGCCTTTTAATCCAGATCTGAGTCGTTTCGGGGGAACATTAGCAGAATGTTATCCCTGTATTTTTCGTTGTCGTGTAACAGTTTCTCGCTCCCTATAGATGGCCATCCTTACGGACGAGAGATTTCGCAACCGCAGAGCCATGAAAGAAGCTGTGATCCAGCCCTCTGATGGCCGCGCTGAGTATCTGCTCCTGTAAAAGCTTTAACCGTATAAAGAACTATGAGCTAGGTCTTTTACAGTGTTCGCTAAAAAAATAACTACATAATAAAATACACCAATCTCTTTTTACAGCACCCTTTCAAACTCGGGCGCATGAAGAACTTCTGGCCCCCAGGAGATTGTTAGGAGTTGCCACGATGGGGTGTGCTGTTTTTTCTGACAAGTGACAGATGTTGACGGTGGAAGTCTGGAGTAACACACGGCCGTGTTCTAGCTGGACAGTACTTAATATTAATCTGTAATTTTTAAACTCTTCTTTAATAACACGCAAGTTTTCTTCCTAGACTAGTTGGAATTTCGTCATTGACATCATCTTGATCATCAGCAGTATCATTTCTCGAGGTGTAAATTGATAATCTATACTAATAATAAATCCGTAGCCGAAATTTTTCTGGTAATTTTCGATTTTCCAAAAATAATTGGTCCTAACATAAATAATTAACCACCCTGAAACGGAAAATCGCTTTTTTGAAATTTTTGTTTTTATGTATGTCTGCCTGTCTGTATGTTTGTTACCTTTTCACGCGATAATGGATGAACGGATTTCGATGAAAATTGGAATATAAATTATGTTCGTTGTAACTTAGATTTTAGGCTATATGGAATTCAAAATACATTTCTTAAAAGGGGGGTTATAAGGGGGCCTGAATTAAATAAATCGAAATATCTCTCTTATTATTGACATTTTGTGAAAAATGTTACATAATAAGTTTCTTTAAGTTTCTTTAAACATAATTTGCGATAAGGTTTATTCCTTGAAAAATTTTGATAGGACTGATATTTAATGAGATAAAAGAGTTTCAAAATTAAAATAACTGCCATCTAAGGCCGTATAATGAAATAAAAAACAAATGACAACGTCTATAAGGGGCCTTGGACAACATCAATCGAAAGCTATGAAAGATAGCCTACAGAGAATGTTTCTGTGTTTGTATGAAGTAATATCGCAAGCTAAATTAACCGATTTGTATAATTAATTATTATTTCATCATTGGAAAGTGTAGTTTCTCTAGATGGACATAATGCTATAATGTTATTACAGTAACTTCTGATATAATATAATATAATATAATATAATGTAATATAATATAATATAATATAATTTACGTTATTTGAAGGGTTCAGAACCATGGTGGGCCAAGCGCCATTTACTGAATACGTAGAAAACAAGGGTTAAAATTAAGTTATTACCATAATTCAATGGAAACCTATAACAAATAAAATAAAATATACACATTAAATCTAAATGATGTCAATCTTCATTAAGCTATGGTTCCATGTAATAAAAATTAAGAAACATGTTAAAGGAATTGTCATTGCACCAAATGAGTGTCTCTGGACCAAAATGATCGCATTTTAATTATCTGGATGCAATTTAAATTAAGTAACATATTAAACGATTTATCCTTCTATCAAACACGAATGTTCCCTGGATCAAATGTCCTATTTTAATTATGTAATTACTTTATATTTATTTCTAACGGGTACAGCGGAGCGCACGGGTACGGCTAGTAAAAAATAAAATCAAAACGTTTCCAAGATTGGTTCTATCTTAGTCTTACAATGAACAGAAAATTGGAGTTAAAAGGTTATCTTAAGGCTGGTTCACAATAAACCGGGAACGAGAACCAGAATGAAAACCAAAAGGAGAGGACGTGAATATGAAAATTTTTGATTCACAATAAACCGAGAACTTAGAGGACTATGCATCGATATGTATGTCAATAGCGATATGTAAAGTCGATATTACGCATTCTGATGTTATTTGTGTATAATTGACCAATGGCGTTCTCTCATGAGTACAAGGCAGCCAACATAAACACTGGTTAACCAACTTCGAAATTTCAACTGAAACATTTCATTAGGTACGGTACTATAAATATGCCCATGCATCTTTATTATCACAACCTATTTTAAGTCTACCATAACGTAAAATAATTAGAGAAGAAACATTTGTAATAGAACAAAAATTAACATAACAGTAGTTATTGAATTGAAGCGTGAATATGTAGTGTGTAATACAACCAATACTGTAATAAAATATGATTCGCTTCCGATCGGTGTTCAAAGAAGCAGCTATTGAAAGCCACGTATTCTCCTTCATTTTCTCATCTTTATACGAGGCACGCCGCTTATCGTAAATGTGAGGATTTCAGTATTAGAATCTCATCAAATAAAACTTTCTCCATGATGCACAGCACAGAACAAAATAATGCATAGGTTATGTCACAGTCTTCTTGCTACAAAATATACGACGATAAAATAGCTTTTAGATGGCAATAGAATGAATCTAGTAGGCTGTGATCGGATACGTGAACGCCAAAGTTGAAACTTGGTCAACTCTCCGTTCCTGATCTCGGGTTCCGGCAAGCTTTTCGTTAATTGTGAATGCTCACATTTAAATGTATACATTTTAACAATTTTCCCGTTTTCGTTTTCGTTCGATTCTCGTTTCCGGTTTATTGTGAACCAGCTTTTGCTCGTTGGCACAATAAAATTACAAAAAGCTAAACCTGCAGGAATGTTTGGAATTATATGGACAAAGCAAGGAAGGTTATTTCTGGGTTTAAAGACAGAAATTACGTGAGTGAAAGAAACATAGAGCTCATGAATTTTGTCAAGATGCGATGCGCAGTAGGGGACAACGTTTAAGTGAAGGGGGTAGGAGTATAAGGGAAGGTCGTGCGTGTGTCTACCGAGTTCAAGGCAAAAACTAACCCACTCCCGTATATAATTCGTAAGCAGATTCATCCGATCTCGTGCGCAGCTCTGTAGAAAGAATGGGGGAGTGTTGTCTGGACATAATGCATGAGCTGTACTTTTAACAGAGTGCCTTATCCTGCTGGCGTTTCATTCCATTGTACTGCCTTTCCATATTTCATATCTGTTTTGTTTTCTTTCTGTGTTTATTTTATTCGTATAATTTCTCTCTTGGAACTTTCATATGATCATATTCCCTTTGTCTATACACCCCGTAATCACCAACCTTACGTTGGTCA
This sequence comes from Periplaneta americana, assembly GCF_040183065.1. Lineage (NCBI taxonomy): Eukaryota > Metazoa > Arthropoda > Insecta > Blattodea > Blattidae > Periplaneta > Periplaneta americana. Next base: position 179,783,051 of record NC_091121.1, on the reverse strand, counting down.
GTCAAGCAGATTACCTGTTTATAACGATCCCAAAGAATAGGAACCCTTTCTTACTCCATTTTTTTCACCTTAAGGGGAAAGGGTGGTATTTTTTAAAACTTTTTTCCTATTTCGTGTAAAATATTAATTTTTTTGTATGTAGAGAGCTCATAGCTGTGGCAACTAAATCAAATAAAATTATTTTCAAAAAAAAATTATTTGGGGCCCAAATTTGAAAAAATATACCCAATGCAGGATTCTACTAAAACCGATATATCTAAACCGTTTTTAAAGATAAGTTCAAACAGTTTCTTGCGATGTATTTGCAAAAGCATGTTCTAGAAACTGTCTGTAACAGAAGTTTTGATATTAGTCTCTACGTTTGTAAAATAAACAATTAAATTTTAAAAACAATTTTCTGATTTCCTTTCTTGCAAACAAACGGACGTATTTTTAAAATGAAATCAATTAACAAAATTCTGTTTCAGAGAAAAGTTTCCTAATAGTCTAAAGAATGTGTGTTCTAAATTTCATGCATATATCTTTAATAGTTCAGAAATTATATACATTTTTCTCTGGAAATTTAGCAAAAAAAATGAAGTTACTGGAAATCTAAAAAGCGGGAGTGTGATTTAAAAATCCGTAGCGCAGGAAGTTTAAAAATGACGTCTCAACATCCGATAAGGGTACAAATACCCACAAAATGTTATGCAATGCATTCCACACATATCAAAAAGACTTTTTTTTTTTTTGAAAATTTAATTTACCGGAAACAACAATAAAAGTGGGCTAGTGATTTAAAAATCCATAACGCACGAAGTTTAAAAATGACGTCTCAACATCCGATAAGGGCACAAATACCCACAAAATGTTATGCAATGCTTCCACACATATCACAGAGTATTTTAAAGAATTTTTTTTTTGAAAATTTACTCATTTTTCACCAAAAAAATACCATTCTCTCCCCTTAAGACGAAGATAGAGCCAATCTTGAAAACGTTATTATCTTTTTCATCGCCAGCAATGGAAGAAGTTCAATTTCCGAGCTAGATGGTTCTGTGATAATGGACTGGACTCACATTCGGGAGTCCCTCGCTCGATCCTCTATGCCGATCAATGTGGTTAAGGTTTTGTCATGGTTTTCTTCGAATGAATTTATCTTCAGTTAAATAAAGGCGAATATCTGATTTAACCACAATTATCACGAAATAATGGACACAATACAACAGAAACAAGCAATCCTAACAGTGAATGACATGAGTCGCGATATAACCTAGTAGTTAAAGAGACTATAAGTAAATAATGCTTAAAAAATCCAGTCTGCATGTCTGACTACAAAAGTAGAAGGTCCGGGTTCGAATCCTGGTTGAGATAAATTACTTGGTTGGAATTTTTCTTCAATCACTTCCAAGCGAATGTTGGCAATTTTTGGCGCTGGATCCTCTGACCCATTTCGTCATCACATATAATCATTTAACATTGACATGTTAAATGATGCAGAAGGATGTAGTACCGTTTACTTGGATGCAAATGCCATCGTTTTGTGGAGGTTATATCAGCGTCGCCGGATGTGCCGGAATTTTGTTCCGCAGGAGTTCTTCTACATACCAGTAAATCTACTGACATGAACCTGTCGCATTTAAGCACACTTATATGCCATCGACCTGGCCCGGGATCGAACCCGCAACTTTGCGCATAGAAGGCCAGCGCTATATCAACTCGCCAACCAGGTCGACTGAGACCTAGATGTGAGAACTATTTCGTCTCCATAGGGTCGACGTTAGCCACATAAGCGGAGGGAAGGAGCATGAAAGGTGGAAGAAAATCGTCCCAACTTCAAGGACGGAGCAAGTGATTGTCGCAGATCAACACATGGTAACAGGAGTGAATAGTAAAGAGTTAATGGACCCTCATACTGACGTACGAGGAAGTGTAAAGATGTTGGCGCAGCAAGGAGAAGAAAACAGTAACGTGATCATGCAGCGTAAGCGGATTCCTAGTCTGCATACGATGGCGGTAAGGTTAGCGCACTCCAGAAGGAATGCTGGCAATAACGGAACAAACAACACGGGCGCTAGAAAAAAGGCGAGGGGTGATAAAAAGAGAAACCAAGAGTCAGGAAGTGATAGGGAAAAAAGTAGTGTAAAGAATAAGGGTGCGAGTGTAAGTGGAAATCTAGTATGTGAAAGTGAAAGCGTGGGGGGGAAATAAAAGAGGAATAGAAGAAGAAACAAATAGAAAGAAAGACAAAGTCAGAAATAAGGCAGAAACGAACAGTAAAGAAAGGTCAGAATTTGCGACAGTTGAGGATTTAGCAGAGATATTTGATGTGTAAAAAAAAAGTGGGGTTGTGATGAAAAAGTGTAAGTATAGTGAAACTAGAAAAGATCGAGAAGTATAGGGGAGAGAGAAAGTGTATAAGCAGATGTGTAGAATAAAATATAAGTATTTATAGGAAGTGAGAATAGTGACAATGGATTAGGTGTAAGCAAAATAGTGTGAAAGTGAAAGTAAGCGCAAATAGAAATGAGTGAAAATAGTGAGAAAGGGTTTAGAGAAATGAACAAGTGTCAGCACAAAATTAGTACTAACATTTGAATGTTGGTACAGTAATTGAATAAAAGGTCAAGGAACAAATAGGCAAATAATTTGTTCAAAATTTATCCGCATATCATCAGCTAAGTACAAGATCTCATCATAACAATTTACTCATTATACCCTACCACAAGACATCTTTATAGTCTTCATCTTATACAGTTTCAGTTGCTAGAAATTGGAACTCGCTTCCGGGTGATGTAAGGGATTGTTGGACAATAACTTCATTTAGGTCAAAATTACATAAATTCTTACTTAACACATTAATTGCTGATTAATATTTGTTACCTATAATGAAACTAACATCTGTCCATTCTTATTATTATCATTAATTTCTCTAAATAGATTTACAAAACCTCTAATGGCAATTACATTAATATTCTCATTATAAAAATATATTTTAGATTTATATATATATTTTTTTTTCTCCCTGTAACATAGTTCTAGTAAGCTTATATTAAATTAATTTTCATCATTTTACTAGCTATCTCAAATCTCAAATTAATTATAATTGATTGAATTAAATTAGCTCATAAATTAAGTTACTACTTTACCTTATAGGTTTATCTAAATTTAAATAAATATGTAGTCTAGTAGTCGTTAAAATTGAAGAATACTGCTGGAGAACCTTTTAAGTGTAGTTTGTAATTTAAATATGTATTGTATTGATTAAGGCTGGTTGAGTGTAAGAGAAAGCCTTATGGCCTTAACTCTGCCAGCGAAAATAAAACATTATTATTATTATTATTATTATTATTTATAGAGAAAAATTGAAATTGAGATATTAGTGAATAGTAGTTAGAGGAAAAGGGGGGTGTGAAAGGAATATATAATATTAGATATATTAGGATTAATGAACAAATAGAGAATAGCAAATGAAATGTAGGGAAATAATGAAGGAAAGATTGACCAAGTAAAAAAAAAAAAAGTACATAGCGGAATTGGGAGTATTGGTGTAGACATGCACTGCAAATAATGTGTTATTGTAATAATATGTTAATGGTGGCACCGGATACAGAAATGTGAGGCACACCATTACATGTAAAGAAGTGCTGTGACGAAATATATCATATCATATCATATATCATATCATATCATATATCATATCATATATCATATCGTATCATATATCATATCATACCATATCATATCATATATCATATCGTATCATATCATATCATATCATACCATATCATATCATATATCATATCATATATCATATCATATATATCATATCATATCATATATCATATCATATATCATATCATATATCATATCATATATCATATCATATCATATCATATCATATCATACCATATCACATCATATATCATATCATATATCATATCATATCATATCGTATCATATCATATCATATATCATATCGTATCATATCATATCATATCATACCATATCATATCATATATCATATCGTATCATATATCATATCATACCATATCATATCATATATCATATCATATCATATCATATATCATATCACATCATATATCATATCATATATCATATCACATCATATATCATATCATATCAAATCATATCATATCATATATCATATCATATCATACCATACCATATCATATATCATACCATATCATATATCATATCATATCATATATCATATCATAATGATGACTTGAATTCTATATCCATATGGTCGAAAACGCACGGACTTAATTTAAATGCAAGTAAATCGCAGGCAATCTTAATAGAACATCAAAGATCGAAGTGTGACAAACAAAATTTGCCACCGATAATTGTAAATAATACTACTATTCCATACAGTACGACTGTGAAGAACCTTGGTATTTATATGGATTGTCACCTGGAATGGAATGAACAAGTGAATCACACTTCCAAAAAAATATTTTCCATTATTCACTCATTAAAGCGACTGAAGCACTTTCTTCCTGATAAATTAAAATTAATCCTTGTACAAACACTCGTGATGCCACACTTTGACTACTGCGATATTATATTAAGTAACCTAAATGCAAATTTGAGCAGCCGGCTACAACGTGTGCATAATGCGTGCGTCCGTTATATTTTAATATTCGTAAGTATGATCGTGTTTCCCCGTCTTTCCAAACTCTGTCTTGGCTAAGGCTAAGCGATCGACGAGCCCTGCATTCTCTTGTTCTCTTATTTCAAATTCTGCGCACAGCTACCCCAATCTATTTGGCTTCTCGTTTTCAAAATTTATCCGCATATCATCAGCTAAGTACAAGATCTCATTATAACAATTTACTCATTATACCCTACCACAAGACATCTTTATATTCTTCATCCTATACAGTTTCAGTTGCTAGAAATTGGAACTCGCTTCCGAGTGATATAAGGGGTTGTTGGACAATTGCTTCATTTAGGTCAAAATTACATAAATTCTTACTTAACAGATGAATTGCTGATTAATATTTGTTACCTATAATGAAACTAACATCTGTCCATTCTTATTATTATTATCTTTAATTTCCCTAAATAGATTTACAAAACCTCTAATGGCAATTACATTAATATTCTCATTATAGAAATAGAAATATATATATTCTCCCTGTAACATAGTCCTAGTAAGCTTATATTAAATTAATTTTCATCATTTTACTAGCTATCTCAAATATTAAATTAATTATAATTCATTGAATTAAATTAGCTCATAAATTAAGTTACTACTTTACCTTGTAGATTTATCTAAATTTAAATAAATATGTAGTGAAGATTATTGCTGGAGAACCTTTTAAGTGTAGTGAAAATATTTGTAATTTAAATTTATGTATTGTATTGATTAAGGCTGGTTGAGTGGAAGAGAAGGCCTTATGGCCTTAACTCTGCCAGCGAAAATAAAACATTATTATTATTATTATTATTATTATTATTATTATTATATCATATCATACCATATCATATCATATCATATCATATCATATCATATCATATCATATCGTCTCCATAGCAGGTGTAATCCTTCTTAAGTATCCACACACTATGCACAGGAGAAAGTTTGAGGACAAAACACGCAGGCATGTCACTTCGCCGATCTTCTTCGTGTCAAGATTCCCACAAAAAAGAGCCAATCAAAAAATACAGACACACCAGGAAGGCAGGGGTTGTCCTAAAGTTTTTCACATAACGTCGACATACGCCTCACATTCCCCTCTTGAATGTTTAAAATCTCATAACACTTACTCTGTACTAAGCTTGCACCCTCCAACCCGTTACACGTCACGGAGAGCACTCGAATGTGATGTAACATGCGGTACTTCCATCTGACGGATATGCCACGAAACTCAGAGTAGGCCTAGATAATGACGGTCGCTATGGCAACACCAAGTGATAATAAATACAGTATCATCTCTAATCCAAGTTTGTAAGAGAATTGTAATTTGTAGACTGTAGTATTGAAGACCCTGATCTGTTGATTGTAAACACAGTGTAATTAATTTTGTGCGAGATCGTGCGTATTTGCTTGTTTTCCGCACAGAACCAATACGCGGTAAGTGTGAAATACCACATTCAGTATTCCCAACGTAACACACATAACAATTTCCCTATTCTTACCGCTTAAGCGCGACATTCATTTTACTGCTTTAGGCTTTTAACATATTATTTTTAGAGACGTTTAACATAGTAATAATTATAAATTGGAAACTTACCACTGCAATTTCACCTAAATTGCAATGTTAATTATTGTTTTTAAATATTTGCAAAAATTAAGTAAAGTCTACTACTCTACGAACCTTATTGCATTCCTGATACAAGTAACATTAAGGAAGCCGTGAAAAAATCAACAAGATTCCAGATGCCGATGTTATTACTGCAATATGTTATATAAATAATATTGTTAAAATATTAAAATGAAAAATAAATCATTACATAACCTTACCGTTTGTTTTAAGTTCGCATTTATAGACTGGGGGAAAAAAAGACAGACCTATATCAAGGCCTGCTGAAGTATAGTAAACACAGAAAACATTTTACAGCAACAATGTTGAAGAAAGATATTTTGGTTTTCCGAAGTTGCCGTCATTAAACAGAAACCAACATGGAGATTTCATTGCAACTAATTAGAAATTCGTCTTTGAGGTATGTAATAAACGATCTTCGCACAAAATAATGTACGATACACGAGCGGTATGTTTGTTTTCATGTTCTCGGAAATTAAAAAAGCTCAACTACGTTTCGCTTTTTGACTCTTTTCCTCGACCATGAAAACGTCAACATACCGCTCTTGTAAAATATATTACTATTTCTTTTAGCATTAAAGTGTTTACATAATTTCTTTGTACAATATCGTTCAACAAATGAGAATATATTAATTTGTTGTGCTGATTTAACAGAGTTTGTGCCATCTAGGAGGCATTACATGATTGGTATGAATGTTGTATTAAAATTAGTGTCCTCAGACTGTGAGAAAGTGTAGTGGACTGGTTTGGAATGTTGTAATACATATGGAAGTACTTCGGCCTGTGGATAAAGTGAAGTGCTAGACTTTAAGGTTATAACACGTGTCACAGTGCTTTCAGATTGTGCGTAAAAGTACGTGCCTGGTGTGAATGTATCCATTTCCCTATGAGAACTTGGAGAATATTGGTTTGAAGAAGTGATACACTCTAACTTATCATTGTTTTAAATGTAATACTCTGGTGTAAAGTCTTCATTTAATTATGAAATAATATATTAGAAGTGATGTTTTAGAAATCTGTTAGATCCTAAAGAATTTGAGTTCTGTAGGTATTGAATCCTTCATTAAAGCAACAAATGTGAAAGAAGAAGTTATTGTGAAGTTTAAGTAACTTGATTGTGAAGAAGATAGTTCTTTAATGTTCACAATCTTCTAAATTCGAACATCCAAGCGAGGCTGTATTACAATTTTCGGGTTTCTTCTCCTTTCTTGGTTATTATCAGGCATTTTTAAAATTCTCTTTCGGTAGTACTCTCTAGAATTCTTCTCTCACAGATCTGATTGGAAGAGGAGAATAGAAGAGGTCAAGGCCCGATTTGGGCTGTAGTACCATAGCAGAAGAAGAAGAAGTTATTGCAGGAACAACGACGCTATAATCTGGGGCGGCGATGAAAATGTATTATATTGGTATTTTAAAACTCTTATATATCCTTAAATATCAGTCCTATCAAAATTTTCCGTAGAACAAAATTTATCGAAAATCATTTTTAAGAAACTTTTTTGTATACCATTTTTCACAAAATTCAATAATTAGGGAGTTATTTCGATTTATTTAATTCAGGCCCCCTTATAAGCCCCCTTTTAAATAAAGTATTTTGAATGTCACATAGCCTAAAATCTAAGCTACAACGAACTTAATTTTTATTCCAATTTTCATGTAAATCGGTTCAGCCATTATCGCGTGACAAGGTAATAAACATCCAGACAGACAGACAGACATACAAACAAAAATTTCAAAAAAGCTATTTTCTGTTTCAGGATGGTTAATTATACATGTTAACACCAATTATTTTTGGAACAGCGAAAATTACCAGAAAAATTTCGGTTACAGATTTATTATTAGTATAGATTATGTAGACATAATATATTATAGCAATGCCATTAATGTTATGATAATTATATTAATAGAATAACAACGGTAATTACAACACAACATAACAGTATTGGTAATAGGCCTATAGTTAGGAGCAACGACAATCATGACGTAATAATACAGTATTAACGTAACAGGCCTAAGGATTTTGATGTGGTAATAATTATAATGACTATTACACTCTTACTACGTCATACTACTTTTGACCAATAAAACGGTACGAAAGGACGTATTTCAACCAGTCATGGCTGCTTATCGCACAATTTTATCGCGTCCCTAGCATTTGTTTAATTTTATCGCGTCCCTAGCATTTGTTTCTTTGTTTGCCAACATTTGGAACTGCGCTGGTCTGGACGTCAAAAAAAAATATATATATAATTACAAACCACTCCAGTCGATGCACAGCAGTTTCAAATACGACTCGCATTGGCATTCAAGAACAAGAATTAATAAAAATCACTGATCATACCTATGCATCTTCTGAAATCTGATTTACAAATAAATGAAGAGCACCATTCGGAAATCCTGAATAAGTTGAATACACCATGTAGGCCTAAATCAACGAGTTCCACTTCTATTATGCACACGTCCAATATAACATCAATTGAACCACCAACCACATTCAGATTTGAAAATTGTACATTCAATAATTATTCCTTTTAAAATTCTTCATTCGGAAATCCTGAATAAGTTGAATACACCATGTAGGCCTAAATCAACGAGTTCCACTTCTATTACGCACACGTCCAATATAACATCAATTGAACCACCAACCACATTCAAATTTGAAAATTGTACATCCAATAATTATTCCTTTTAAAATTATTCATGTTTATTTTTTTATGGCATCGTCGTTGATTAAAACTTTTCTAACACTTGTGTATATTAGTTAGGTTATGTTATAGCTTCTGCTATATGATATTATGGATAGTCACGTATCAGAGATTGTTTAATATTAAGATTTATTGAAAATCATCTGTCAAGTGACGTTGATTACTGGGATTCGAATAATTGAAGTGGAATGGAACTGTCTTAATAAAAATTAAACTGAATCAACAAAGCCTTCTTCACTAGCAACATTGCCATAGTGTATAGATCGAGAACTTCTCGACGGGAAGGCATTGCTCACTACTGCCATCTAGCATGCATCTAGCGTAATATTTGTAATGTTGCGATGGTACAATAATACATTTGAAGACAGTTGTATTTTCGTAAGTCAATTAATATTTTATTGTATTGGAGTACTTCGTTACTTCTAATCTTTATGTACTTTCTTCTAATCGCGTAATAGTCAATTAAATCCCACTCGAGTTTTGATTTTCTCTAGATAAATCAAAACGTCTAGTGAGATTACTGTTGATAATGTAGTAATAGAGAAATGATGGTAATTAACAGACAGTAGCTGCTTTATTATTATTATTATTATTATTAGTATTATTATTATTATTATTATAATTGGTTGCGTGTGCTCTGCATTGTATTACTCCATGGAGTTGGCTTGGGCGGACGACAGCGTTAACTACAATAGCAGCCAAGGGAGCCTGCAGGCTTGACAGGAGGGTTTGATGTTTGTTTGGTAATGGAGCTGACCCTGCTACTTGTGACAGTGATCTCCTGTAAGTGCGGCAGCCTGATTGACACGTGGTCACTGCGGTCAAACCTTACGTGGAAATACCACAACAAAATATACAATCTGGAAGCAAATTTTTCCTTGAAAGTGAATTGATTACTTTTTTCGTTCCCTCTTTTTTCCGTACTTCTGTGTCTACAGCAGAGGTCTCCAAAACGCGTGTAGTCATTCGTGATCCCGATGCTGCCCGCCAAACACAGTGTGCTGTAGAGAAGGGGGAGAGGCTCGTACCTCAACAGATGGGAGCGGTCAGTGAGGGATTGCGGCAACGATCTCCCTTATGTTTACAAATGTGGAGCTTGTTTCCAAAAGGTACCAAATCCACAATTTTCGAAAAATGGGTTACAGATGGCAGCACATACTTAGCTACCTCTAGAACGGAAACACTAACCATTTCTCTCGAAAAGTACCAAATCATATCTCCAGAAGTCACTGAAAACAGTGTTTTACAGCAGAAAATACCACATCCATGCTGAGTTTGATGCCAAAACATACCAAATCTCTGTGTTCCTATTGGTTCTCAACTTTGCGTCACTGATATGTCACGAGTTGTGCAGCAATTTCATTGGCTATTGTGGTGACGTATTAGTTGTTTGGGCTGCTGTGACATTAACGAACTCCCATTTTACAGTAATATTATAAATTCTGAGTCTGTTGTTAGAACAGAGCATGAGGATAACATTGTTGTTAATTATGATGATTAGAGCAAACACAGCCTCTATTTTGTGAAATTTAATTAAGAATATTTATTAATATGTATTTAATTTTATAGTGTTTGAGAATAATTCGTGTACATCCCCATTCATAATACTGAGTTATTCCATGCCAATATCAAAGTCATGTTCAGGATGCTGAGAAAAAAGATTTGACAGTTTTGCTAGCATCCAAGGGCTATTGTGACATTAACAAACTCCCACTTTAGGCCTATAGTAATTTTATAAATTTTGAGTCTGTTGTTAGAACAGAGGATGAGGATAACACTGATGTTAATTATGATGATTATAACAGGAAACATAGCCTAAATTTGTGAAATGAAGAATGTTGAATTATGTATTCGCTTTTACAGTGATAGTAAATAATTCCTGTACTGTACATCCCCATTCATAATACTGAATTATTTCATGCCAATATGTACCATATCCAATTTTGTTGCCAAAATGTACCAAATCCAAACTAAAACCATCAATAACTTCTTATAAATGTGTGAAATATCTTAAATATATGCCTAAATATGATTGATGACACACAAAGAATTGTGACACGAAGTCATAACAGTATATAATATTTTTTAAGGCTATGAGCAGTTTTTTTTTTTTTCATTTCCTGTAAAATTAGGTCTGTTGGATTTGGTACCTTTTGGAAACAAGCTCCACAAATAATAACATCGAAAGGATAATAAATATCATACGTTTGTGTATTATTTTGACATACTAGGAAGCTTCTACTTTTGATTGGGGAATATTCAGTAATGGAATAATTAATTTCCCATTACATCTAGAAGACATTCTGTATGCACGATTTTACAAATGCTCATTCTGTGAAGGGCTTCATTAATTTTCCAATATTCCAAGTTAGAACATAGCTAGCAAGTTAGTTTGTTTAAGACTGAGAATGCGTGTATGATTTGTGTTTGTATTTTCTTGTTTCAAATTTATCAAAATATTTGTATGTATTTCACCTAAAATGAAACGAAAACTGTAAGTATATCTTGCGAAACTGAGTGTAAACGTATTGTAATATACTTATTAATATGTATAGCCAACAGTTATACAGAAGTCCCAAAATAAATTATTTTCACATGTTGAATTTTAACACTCTGTTAAGATTTTTCGAACAAATCAAACATTTCATATTCTTCCCACTATGAAAATATATTTCTCTTCCCTTTCATCCTTGAATGTACTACGTCCATGATTAGAAGACATTGTGAAACGGTGGAACACTCCGACCAACACAATGATAATGGCAGTCCGCCACTGCTCTTCGTTTACGCATAACATTGAGTACAGTATAGGTGGGGATGGGTGAGGCGGAGCGGGCTCATTACGTACTGGCTTCGGTTCCGTTCAGGGGCTTACTCGCGAGTACGCTTTTGGAGACGTCTGGTCTAGAGTATTCTGAATTCTTAGTCATTGGAAGGATAGTAAGTCGAACCCCAGCAGACATTTCTGCTGAATACCCTCCTGAGTATCTCCACTATTGCTGTGGTTGTACAGTTCCTCCAGTGCAATAACCCTGAGTATTTCTATTACAGGTAATTCTACATCGTTTTGCATGCAATTGCAGATACAGGGTTTGTTTTATTAAAGTGTCTCCACTATTGTTTCTTTGCGTCTGTTGATCATCATTAGGGTCGTGACATCGGTATATTTGTACAGGGACATCATTTTATTTTTTACTAAAATGTTTAATATTAACCTGGATATACCTGTGAAACGAGCAAATGCTGGGTAACTTTCGGTGCTGGACCCCGGACTCATTTCACCGGCATTATCACCTTCATATCATTCAGATGCTAAATAACCTAGATGTTGGTAAAGCGTCGTAAAATAACCCAATAAAATAAAATAAATATACCTTTGAATTAACGGATCGAGAACCGAAAACACCGCTTGCTACCCCCTTCCACGACTGGAATTCGATGATACTGGCGGTAAAATACAAACAAATCACTTTACTAGGTACCGGAGGGAAGAAAAGTAGTTCATCCATTTACGTAAAGTAGGAAATATCGCAATTTTGACATTGATCATTTTCCTTAGATTTTTGTTTAATCTTTATTTTTTTTATTTTATTGGTTTATTTTACGACGCTGTATCAACATCTAGGTTACTTAGCGTCTGAATGATATGAAGGTGATAATGCCGGTGAAATGAGTCCGGGGTCCAGCACCGAAAGTTACCCAGCATTTGCTCGTATTGGGTTGAGGGAAAACCCCGGAAAAAACCTCAACCAGGTAACTTGCCCCGACCGGGATTCGAACCCGGGCCACCTGGTTTCGCGGCCAGACGCGCTGACCGTTACTTCACAGGTGTGGACTTTTGTTTAATCAAAATACAGTACTGTATTGACAATGAGTGTTTTTACTCACAAACTGAGCATCCATGCGAATGTATTCATTATGCAGTGTATATTTTACTGTCTACAGGACATTAGCGTACAATATAGAGAATGAAGTTAAATTGAAAAATAATCATAATATAGATATTTAAACACATTTTTGAAAATAGTGGGCGTTCATTTCGATACAGGCTTCAGTTTTTTATGCATATTATCGAACTATAGGCTATTGTACCTACTTCCAATTATTACCAGTTTCGTCCTCCGTACTAGTAACTCATGTTGAAATAATTCTGTACCTACTCTATAAAAGAGTACCTTACGTACTGTTAATTCAATCTGCACTTCTGCCCGACCCGCACAGATAAAATTGATTAGATATGCTATCTACTGTCCGTCCAAGTGGTTATGTCGCAGGATCGTAGAAAGGGGGAAACTCACGTGACAGTTAATTACTCAACAAACCCCTTTTATTTAAGTTATTTTAAACCATTGCATAATATTAGGTAGACTTCCAATTCCTAATAGAAATTATTGTTCTCAGAAAAGATCTAAGACAGCCCAGCTACTAGACCTTACAGAGGGGCGAGCAGAAGCAAGTGGGGGAAATTGGGATGCGACGTAGGCAAACGGACGACAGTACCTGTGCGAAAATATGATTCAATATTGAAAGCTCATTCGTCATTGGAAAACGCGAACATATTTCTGAAACATACTATAGCCTACTCACTAACTCACTGCGGTCTTGGTTCTGTGTGCAGGACAGTTGGAACTTCATTAGTAGAAAGGGTGGGAGTGAAGTACATTCAAAAACTCAGGTACAATAAAAAATTGAAGTAAAAATAAAATGATGTCCGTGTAATAGTTTGAAGGTCAACATACGACGCCGGACAGAATGTAGTCGACGTGTTTCAAGTACAGGCAGCGGAAGCGAATTTGACACACGCCTAAGCAAGCACCGAACATAGGACATGCCACCGATTTTTAACGAATTCGGTTATTTATTTTAGTTTACACCAGGTCTGCACAAACAGCGCTCAGCGAGCGCGCGCGCTTCTTCTGAGCGGGAGAGCGGTGTTTACCGCTCGCCGAAACTGAGAGGAAGATACGTCAGAATGACATAGACTTGCTTTAGGTAGAGGAGAGGGAAATGACAACTCAGTTATCTAGTGGAGTGCAGTGTGTAGGCCTATTCTCAGTAACTGTTTCAGGTTGCTTACCTACTGCTACAGTACAATATGGAGGAATCTAAAAGACGGAACCTAACATTTAACATTTAACGACTTACAGCTCGAACTTATTGATCTTCAATGTGGCCTAAGAGTTAAAGATCGTTTGAATAATACTACTAGCCTGGTTGATTTTTACAAGACTAAACATTAGCAATAATATCCACGACTACACAGGCTGGCTGTGAAAATGATTGCTATGTTTGGCTCAACATTTATATTTGTGAACAACTGTTTTCTATAATCAACTTTAATAAAGGTAGATATCGAACATCTGTAACTGATGTTTCATTACGATCAGTAGGCTACTGTTCCTTTCAGCTGCCAACAGCATAAAACCTCGTTTTGATGTTCTGATAAATAAAAATATAACAAAATGATATTATACATTTAAGTAGCTATAGAATTTCTATTACTTCCGTAAAATAAATATTTCTTTATTAATTAATAGTAGTCCAAGATAGTTTTGCAAACACTGAACGGGAATTCATTTCATAAGCATTTGTAATAGTACTTCCTTTTGTGTACATTTTGTACGAGAACCACCCCTTCTTCCAGTACACCCTTATACAGAGCGCAGCTAATAATATTTGCATTCCGCTCATGAGCTGTGAGCCGGCTCGGAGAGCGCAACCCTTGTGCAGGCATTGTATGACACTAGCACACATCCTGTGGTAGTATTTATTAATTCTTAACTTCATCCTTACCTAACATAAACATTGCTACCAAGAATAAAGACGTTCGACGCAGTCCAAGACATTCTAGAAGTCCCCTGTCATTTTTTTAATGAGATTGCAAACTGATCTCTTTGTTCTGACAATCTTCTTGTGGTGATTAATTTAGAGTGATTGAACAGAGGAGATGCCTTGGCGCACCATTTAGCAAAGTAATGGATGTGAACTTTATAGAAGGAAGGCTGTTTCACACTTCGCTCGTTTCTTTTGTCACAACTTCGCCGTATTTATTTGCCATCCTGTTTTAGAAGTCAAATGTTTACATAAGCAAGTCTTACTGTTGCTGCTTTCACCTATTGAATGAAGTACCGGCTGTAACACGGCTAAGATTGTGGAACTTGAAGCCAGACCCACATTCAACAGTCGGGGCTTTCGAAAATGCTTCGAGGTCGTAAAACCAAACTCTTTACTGTTTTATTTTTGAAACTGTGTTTGTAGGCGTCAGTAAGAGAGTGAGAGCGGGCGGTGTGGAGGAAGTACATGGACTGTATGTTTTATGAGACTGCAGAGACGTCATGCGGTAAACTGGAGTACATTGTTTCTGTTAGTAGTTTCTAAATTGTTGCTTTCAGATCCTTGCAAGTCTCGCGTATTTAAACTATATGAAAGAGAACTATAACAAAGCTATGATTTCTTTTCTCGTAAGGAGTACTTCACTTTTTAAAGCAGATTTACAAATGTTCAGCTTTCGGGAAGTTGGAATAACGTGAAGAAAATATTTTATGGGAACGTGATTTTGTACAAGAAAAGTGGTTCACAGCTCATGGGAACATTGTAACAACTTCAGATTGTGGGGTTTCTCACTAATTCCACGTATGGAATATCGATACGAATATTTCTTTGACGAGGTCCACAGATGGAAAGAATATAAAATTAAGTCCAGATCAATTATTGTCATTATCAGGGAGCGAAACTTGTTGCCCGATGGAAGAGAGGCAAGTGTTTTCTAGAGTACCTCTTCTGTGTACAATACTGGGTGTTCGTTTCAAAGTGTGTCATGACGTCACTGTTGTTGGGTCACCGATTTGAAGCGAGTTTCAGCTGATATGTTAGAGAAGTTGCCTATTATGTAAGGCGTTCTTCAATCTGAAATTGAGAACGTGTACGGTATAACTTGAACGCCGTAGCAACAGATGGCGGTCTGTACGGTCTGTGTGCTACCATAACCTCTTTCGAACTGTGTTTTGCGCCGGCAAGTCGTACGCAGGGTATTTGTTATCATCGGTTGCGTACGGTAACATTCCATAACACAAATAAAATGCTCCGTGTGCATGTTGACCGTCGAAGTTAATGTCAACAAATACGTAAGTAATCGTCTTAACCCTCTCCCCATATCCCGACAGTACGTATTTCCAAACAGTTCACATTCCTGCCACTACCGGCGTTATCGTACGTATCGGTACGTACTCTTCAGAATGAACGCCGTACTTGCTAGCCATCTTCTCTGCCTCTTAGGTTATAACCTGAGCTGCGGAAGTGTAGGAAGATTGAATTCTCTAGGCTCATCAACTAGCCACATGACGGCGTACAGCGAGCCAAGACACATTTTGAACTGAACACCCAGTGGAAGGCGTCGTGCGTCGTGCACCGTTGAACTACTGTGCCTTAATTGATCGCGATTTATTTGCTCTGTGTTGCAGTCGAGGAGTAACTTTTTAAATTGGTTATTTTACTACGCTAGAGACCACAGAATTCAGTAGGTACTCATTTCGAAAAAAAATCGCGATAAAAATATTATTTTTCGCGTTTTATCGCTAATTACTTCTAAGATAATCGCAATAATTTCGTATAAATTGCAAAGAGGTTTTTACGTGAAAAAAATAACACTATATTATGCAGTAAGCGTCAAAATAATGATACAAAGATTTCATACATCCATTTATTCAACAGATGCACAAGGACCCAGGCACATTTCAACACACTAGGTGTAAATTCAGGTAATTCAACATGAGAGCTCGTAATGCCTCAATCACGTCAACTTTAACATTGAAAGTGTTTCATGATTGTTTCAAAACTATTTCTTTCAAAGTAACAAAGAGCGTATTCCGAATCTCAGCGCTGACCAATCTGATGGCATCACGGTGTTCCGAATTTCACCGATGACGTCATTGATGCTCCACCGGTGTCGCACCGGTGCCATCAGCTTGCAGAGGTGGTGGCAGTCTCCATCAGCCGCCATCAGTGAATCTGATTGGTTCTTGTATAGGGCGGGAATTAGCAGACGAATGACATCGTGCACTGTTGTGTCATGGTGGTGTGTTCTGCTGTATTGTTTGTAATGAGCACAACGTAAAAACAATATGTTAATGGCTTATGAGCGAACATGTCAACGGACCAGTTATTACTACCGGTTCAAGAAATAAATTGTTTATGCTCTCTTTTCTTTGAACGAGTTGGCGGTACGGAAATTTCGCAAAATTTTGGTAGCGTAGCACAGACTACAACTTGTACAGTCGCCATGACAGCCATCGATCCTTCCAGCAGTTTTGTCTCTATTTCGCTGCAGCGTGACGTCATTGTTGTCCACCGGTCCGGTGAGATTCGGAATACGCTGAAATGCTACACTCCAATCAGTACTTTTTAATGCTGCTAGTTTATTTTATTAATATTCTTCTTAATGCTGCTAGTTTTTTCTTAAGAAAAATATTAATAAAATACACTAGCAGCATTTCTCACAAAATAAATGCATATAAACATGCAGCTACCTCATAAGTACTTGCACTAAAAATTTCATCCAGATTTCGATGGCATAATATTTGGCATAAGAAAGTTGGTGTTGAATCAACAAAAATGAACACAGAAAAATAGATTTAAAAATAAAATGAATATGTATGTAAATTAATATTGTCCTCCGCTACATTCATCTAGTAACATCAGGGAGCCAACAAAAAGTTACTAGATTTGTAATCAGAAATTTTGAAAAAGAATTCTTCGATTAAAAACAATTTTGACAACTCTTTAAATTCCACGCCCACTTCCAGCCTTAATTTAAAAAGTTTAAACATACGAGTATTTGAAATCATAATTGAGCTGGATCCATTTGGGATATGAAAATATAAATTCTGAATAAGTGAAATAGCTAAAAAAATTTGGAAACATTTTCATTATTTTCAGTGGAGTCTTCCCTTAAATTGTATTTTCTGTTAACGAACAGTGACGTGTATTATGCAAATCAAGCTTTCAGATATAACTCCCTGTAAAGTTGGATCGGTGTCGGGTAGAGTTCCCAGGTAGCTCAGTTGGTAGAGCGTTGGTACGTTACACCAAAGGTCCCGGGTTCGATACCCTGCCCCGGAACAATTTTTCCCTCAAAATTATTCAAATCAACTTTACAGGGAGTTATACATGAAAGCTTGATTTGCAATTCCATTACTGTTGGCACAATTTTGATATATTTTTAAGTGCACTGTATGCTGTTATACTTCGAAATATCGTGTTAAATATAATACCCTACATTTAGTTTCTTTTCCTATAGAAAGTCAGATCTGTAATATACAAGTTGTAGATGATTTGAATGATTGTATTTTCTAGGCGTTTCACCTGTTAAACTGTAAACTAGCGTATGCAATTCAAGCAGTGTAATTTATTTATGTTCTGCAGACAGTGTGTACTGTTGAAGAGGGTCGAAGCGTTGCTATTCATTAGTAGAGGCCCAGAACGACCCCCTTTTCAATGTGACAGGTAGTGTTGAACGAATTGTGTTTGTGTTTTGCGTGGAATTTCATTTTCATTAAGCGTTGATCCCGGGACGTAATTCCATCACAGCTCATTAATACGAGCACAAGAGCTGCCCGCTCTCCGACCCTCGCTGCAGCAGGATTTTTCTCCAACAGTTTGTGCCAATGTTTGTCTATTCGGTGATAGATAACTTCCTTTTCTCGTCTTTTCTCTCCTACCTCTCCCCCACCATTCCTTTCTTTTCTATGTCTTTCATATTTTTATTTTCTTTGTTTCATGTTTTCTGCCTCTTTTTATCTACTTTTATTTTTTCTTTCCTTTATCCTTTCTTTCAAAGCAGAAACAAGCAAAATTGTATTGAACATTTTTGTTTAAAATATCTCAAAGAATAACTCCCTAAAGTTAGTGACATGACTTACAGTTCATTCTGTATATTATGTTTTGCTGCTTTAATACGATGTAAACGTTTCACGAAATCCACTTTCACATTTTAATAATGTTTTCCTTCCATTTTTCTTGGTTTATCCATTTCCCATTTAATCTTGCTTTTGTTCATATCTGATTTTTCTATTTGTTGTGCATCTCTTTTTTCTCAGTTTGCTCAATTTTCATTTTTTTCTTTCATTCTGTCTTTCTCAGTTGTACCTTCCTCTCTTACCTTACCTTTTTCCGTATTCTTTCCTTTTCCTCTTTCCATATCTGTCAGTTCCTTATCTTTTTCTTTAATTTCATCTTTCCTTTGTATTGACATTTCCTAACATTGTTTTTACTTCTGTTTCTTATTTTTACTTTTTCCAACCTTTTTTATTTTCCTTGCCTTTTATCTTCTTGTCCTTTCAAAATCAACTATTTCGTATGTGTCTGTGTTTGTGTAATTATGTTAATGTTTGTCTCTGCGATGAAAAGCTTCACGTCTGAATGATATAAATAGCAGTTTGAATTGTAAATAATTCACACTCCTAGTTCACAGTTGTGCATTGGAGTCCGCTTAGTTTCGTGGTAATTAAACAGAATCTGAATGAATTTTTTTTGTCCCTTTTCCCGTGGGATTTATCAAACAGTGACGAAATACCGAACTTCTATGTGGAGAGTCATAGAATAAATATTTGACGTAAAACTGGAATAAAAGAACGGAAGTGTGTGTAATACATAGCGCTTCAATGTGTTACTGGCACAAAATACTTTGTTTCTTTGTGTTTCAAGCTCTGTTGTTTTCTTTTTGGTTTCTCTCTCTCCGACTGGCTATGACCTTTATACTGTATTGTGTCTGTTTCTCGTTGTATTACAAACGGTATTCAAAGAGATGTCTCGATTTGTCTGAATGTCAAAGTTATATATTTTTTCCTCCCATCCTCTGAAAATATTTTCCTTTTTTTCTTGGCTTTCGTTTCTTTTCTTTCTCTTGGACTATTTTTTGTATCTTTCTGTCTTTCTCTTTTTTGTTCCCTTCTTTCTCTTGCTCTCTTCTAGTTCTCAATCGCTTTTCTTCCTCATTATTCCTTTGTGCGAGATCGTGCATATTTGGTTGTTTTCCCCACAGAACCAATACGCGGTAAGTATGAAATACCACATTCAGTATTCCCAACGTAACACACATAACAATTTCCCTCTTCTTACCGCTTAAGCGCGACATTCATTTTACTGCTTTAGGCTTTTAACATATTTTTAGAGACGTTTAACATAGTAATAATTATAAATTGGAAACTTACCACTGCAATTTCACCTAAATTGCAATGTTAATTATTGTTTTTAGATATTTGCAAAAATTAAGTAAAGTCTACTACTCCACGAAACTTATTACCTTCCTGATACAAGTAACATTAAGGAAGCCATGAAAAAATCAACAAGATTCCAGATGCCGATGTTATTACTGCAATATGTTATATAAATAATATTGTTAAAATATTAAAATGAAAAATAAATCATTTCATAACCTTACCGTTTGTTTTAAGTTCGCATTTATAGACTGGGGGGGGGGAGACAGACGTATATCACGGCCTGCTGGAGTATAGTAAACACAGAAAACATTTTATAGCAACAATGTTGAAGAAAGATATTTTGGTTTTCTGAAGTTGCCGTCATTAAACAGAAACCAACATGGAGATTTCATTGCAACTAATTAGAAATTCGTCTTTCAGGTATGTAATAAACTTTCTTCGCACAAAATAATGTACGATACACGAGCGGTATGCTTGTTTTCATGTTCTCGGAAATTAAAAAAGCTCAACTACGTTTCGCTTTTTCAATCTTTTCCTCGAACATGAAAACGTCAACATACCGCTCTTGTAACGTATATTACTATTTTAGTTTTCTTCTTTATCTTTCACAATTTTTATTTTTACTTTTTTTGTTTTTATCTTTTTTTCATTTCCTCTCTCATCTTTTCATATTCATTTTTCTTTCTTCCTCCGTCTTTTACTTATAATTGCTTTCCGTCTTTTTTCTAATATTTTTTACATTTTTTATCGGTTTTCCGTTTCCAGTTTTCCTACTTTTTATTATTTTCTTCTCCTGTCTTTCATTCTCTTCTTTTATGTTGACTTCCCTCTCATTTTCATTCTCCTTCACTCTCTGTTGTCATCCTCGCCTTTTATATCTCCTTCTCTCTTTCTTTTCCTCTCTCTTGTCCCCTCTTTTGTCCTCTTCATATTCCCTCTTTGCTGCGTGTGGACCGTCATGAACTCTTAAAGATAAACGTCTTCAAATATGTGACGAATTTTTGTACATGTTAACGTATCGCATTCATATCTGCCTTCGATTTACTTGCGATCTGGCTTTTAGGCATCAGCTACAGCCATCTTTTGTGCATGATATGTTGGACACAATTTCACCTTTACATTGTTTTTCATGTTAATATCTTGTAGGTATACCTTCCTACCTGTACCATTTTATGTAATTTTCAAACTATAGTTTCCTGTACGTGTCTTGTTTTGTATACTTTGTCTTTTGACAGCCACTTTTCAGCGGAAGTTGAATAAAGTTATTCAGAATAAAACATCTATATATAGAATTTGAACTGGTAATGGAAATTACAGGAAAGCAGCTGAACGGATTTTAATTAATGACCTCTCGTTTTGAAGCTTGGAACCCAAAGTTTTTCAGAAAAATAGTAGTTTTCAGTTAAATGTCAATTTTTCAACATAATTGTTCTATTTTCCAAAATCCATCTGTCGTCACTTTTGAGAACTAGCTAATTGCATTTCATAATAAAACAAAACACACACTACAGTAAACAATAGGCTATTACACGAAGGCCATGATCTGCTGACATATTTAGAGCTCAAATTAAATTGGTTATTAAATACTTTAAGACTTACTAAAAACAATTTACAGGTTTGATTCTGTGGTGTGTAATTTTCTGAGTATAGCTATCTGTATATTGGATATTAAAAACTACAAAATTAAAGGTGGTTTGATGACATTATTACCATTAGAAATAAAATATTATTATATTAATGTCATGCTGTGACTATTTTTCAGTAATTATACATATTAATGCTATATTGATGATAATATGAAAGTGAAACGTTTTAGGGTTATATAAGTCGATGTAGAGAATATCTTAAATTAGATCTTGATTTCTCTATTTTACTGAGTGGCGGCTATATAGTATATGTTACTGAAAGCTATAAAACTTTCGTAAGATAATAATATTGTTATTAAAAATCGAATATTTTTATAGTTGTTAATCAAGTGGGGTTGGGTCTTTTTCTTATATTTAATGGCGGTGTGGTGTAGATATTTATATGCGTGGTTATCTTCAGTATTGGCTTGAGAGAGCGCAAAAATTACAGTTCCTAAGGAAAGACCAAAATGTATTACTTGCTGATAAAATAAGAGGCCTACAAGATTTTGTAGTCTCCCGATCATTACATTTCAAGGTAGTTTATGAAACATGCAGCAGCTGTACCAAGATGCTATGTCTATTGTTCGAAATCATAGCAAACCTGACTTTTTTTAACTTTCACCTACAATCCACAATGACCTCAAATAGCTATTGCTTTACTCCCACATGAAAAACCCACTGATCGTCCTGACACTGTTACTTGCGTTTTCGCGTTGAAACTCAAAAACTGAAGGTGTATAGGTTCAAGAAAAAGTATTTTTCATAAAAAACCATTCAGAGGGAGTGTGTTTCATTATTATGGAAGCAAATAACTTTCAGAATATCTGCTATTCTTCATTGAAAATAAATCTTAAAAATGTTTATTTGAACGTCTAATGAACTTAGTTTGCAGGATTTGCTGCAAAAGCTACTAGTACGATATAATCTTATCTTATGTATATAAAGCATTTTGGAAATAACGAAGAGTTGGTGTCATTTAGTGAAATCCATTTTTGTGTCAGAAACCAGACACCAACAGTTTCCATGAAAAGGTTGAACTCGATATATTCACGAAGCCACAATATTCTTCTTCCACATATAATGTGATGAGACAGAAAAATCGTGAGTTAAATTATTCTGAATTAAAGGGGTGGAAACTACCCTCAGCCGGCAATAACTCCTCCATAAAATTTAAGAGAAGTGATCTTTGTTTCTCGCTAGTGCCAGGACATGCACTTCACTTGAGTTTCTTTTTTTATCCTTGCGGAACGGTTACTGCTGTTCATTTGTTTAATAGAATCAACAGCTTGGACAGCGCTGTCGACTCCAGCAAATGGACAGCAAAGTGTGAACAGGAGATGTGCTTCAGAGACCCCCTCCACTTGTTATACGGTTAGAAAAAGCTCGGCGTCCTAACTAAACTGTACTTTGCATTGTCTTCCGGTAACAATGAGAGAACTCTGTGAGTTTGTGGGGAGGCTGTAGGGTCGAAACTCTGGGCTCAGACGCCATAACGATGAAGAGGAGAGAGGACTGACCGTGTAGGAGCTTAACAAAGATGGACCAGACAATGACTGCCGGGCAATGTTGCATCCCTCCTAATGCGTCTTTTATGCAATACTTGTTTACAAACATTAGCCATACCAGGAAAGGAAAAAAATTAACGCAGAGACTGCTGTTAAGAGTAGAATGGCTGCCAACTGTTGAAGTTCCACGTCATTTGCAACCGAGGTTTCCATTTATTCTACTCTGTGAAGGGACGATAACCTTGTTCTAACACATGGAAACAACTGTTTGTGCATTTTGAGCTCCCTCACTGTGTTTACTTGTGTCAGCTGTGGCATATATGGTGTCTAAGGTATGTAACTTGAAACCACTTACTTTCATACCACTTAACTGGGGATTTGAACTTAAGTCCCTTGACATTTCCCATTGTTTATCTTTCTTTTAAATTTTATTGTTATTACTTTTCAGTTCCATTTATATACAGAGTGTTTCAAAAGGTATGTCAACCAAATAGTAGGTGAAAGATCTCGAATAAAAATGCATAGATCTAATATATATACAGTGAAACCTGTTCAAGACGGAAGTGACATGGTCACAATTTTTTTTTCCGTTGTGAACAGGTTTCCGTATTATTCAGGTGTGAAGTTAAAATGGAATATTTTATCGTTTGTATAAATGAAAAACAAAGTGGCATGCAAGAAGTACAAAATATTCCGTTTAACACAATTGACATTAAATCAGCTTTCTGTCGCTTATTTCATTGATGAATCATATTGAAGAAAAATATCATTTTCTGTATAAATGTTATCGTAACTCACCCATTAAACACTTTTAAATCACACTAAATTTAATATCTAACACTATACTATAATAATGTACTGTATATCACTGCACATTATTTAACTGGTCCAGGAGCCATTCATTAGAAGCCTTGTATTATGGCTTATCCATTTTTTTGCTAGTTCAAAGGTTTGTTTTGCAGAATAGGTCCAGAAATTGACACCGTCTTTGAGAGGGCATAAAGAACTCACTCTCACAACAGTTCATTTATTTCCACAAAACCACCTGTTTTCTGTTTTCATTTTATGTCACCATTATTGACCACAACCACTCACCCATGAGACGGTCTTTAGTTTTCACTCATTCATGAGATGGTCATTTTTCAAAGTGTTACACTGAATTTTCCGCAACTAAACTCCAACATTATTTCCCATACACCTCATTTCTCATTTTTCTTTAAGTCGACAACTTTTACTTCATCACTTAATAGTGCCACATTTTTACGCAACTTTTTTTTCTGTCACGAAATCACTACCTACACTTTTGTTCTATCCAGCTACGACAGTGTACCAGTGTAAGACATTGAGAATCTTTGAAGGGACTCGTCTGCCTAGTCAACAGGGTAATGAAATTTATGACTGCCAGGTCAACACACCCTCGCACCCTCTAAAGTTTGCAAAGAAAACTGGTTTTTATCTAAATTTCTTGAAATTACACATTGTTTCAAAATATAGTTTACATTAAAATAGTGTGTCCAAAATATTATTTCCGTTTTGAACAGTACCAGACAGGTTCCAATTTGAACAGGTTTCACTGTATATACTGTCTTCCTCCGACGAGTTTAGCGCCCTGAGGTATTCTTGCCATCAGTGTGGGGGGTTGCAGGTAGATTCTTTTGTTGCTACAGCCAAGCCGAGCCGAGCGGAGTGGGAAGTATTAATCGTCCAAAAATATGCAGTCTTCAGCCTTCTCCCTGATGTTAGCTATGTTAATATTATATGAATTACTCATTAAATATTTCACCGTTACAGGTAATTTTTAAGGAAACATGCTGTGGAAAATTTTTGGTTTTATTCTATTGGAAGTTTAGAATATGTGTGATTGGTATCGTGAAAAACAGATTCCTATAATGTCATGCGAAAATCATTTGTTGGTGATATCTTACAATACAAATCAAGTAGTTTTACTTCTCAAGTGAGTTTAGCAGTACAGTATATTTAAATTGATTACTTTACAAATTTAATTCAATTCTACTAATCACTAAATTTTATAGTATGATTCTTCTTTTCATTTATATTATTGTAGTTGTATTATGATTTTTCTTTTTATTTATTTTATTGTATTTGTATTTCTGGTGGTGTGATGGCCTTAACTTCACCAAAATAAATAAATAAATAAATAAATAAATAAAATTTTCTACAATACTTTCCTTCTCTGAACACGTAAGTACGAATGGTTGTATCTCTGTCTCGCCAAAAATACGTTAGAAAACTAATAGGCATACTGCTCTCGTAAATTGGGCGAATGTTTTCAGTATGATTGTACTTCCTTCCAGACTGCCGCTGTCACTGTTCCCTCCCACTCCACTACTGCGCTAGACTAGTCGGAACCGCATTCCTCTCACCACTATACTCCTCAGAGGATGACAGTACTTTTCTTGTATTCTCTATAGCTCAGTAAATACAGTGCTTCATAGGTAAGGTAATCATACTTTTGCACAGCCGAAAAATATGTAATACATATTCATTATTTCAAATAATAATAATAATAATAATAATAATAATAATAATAATGGTGGTGGTGGTAGTAGTAGTGGTGCTAGTAACAATAACAATAATAATCCTCCCATGGTGTAGTCTATACATTGACCAGGTTAGGTCTTCGACGCTGCCAGACTGTATTTTCGCAGGTTCGAGCCATTTCATAGTGCCTCGTACTTGGTATGACAATAACGTAGAACTACAAACCGTGGTGTTCTTTTCTCTCAAGGAAAAAATAAATTGAAATTCACTTCAAGACTCACGACTTGGGCGCAGGAAAGTTTCTAAACGTTCTTTTTCTCCTCGCCTCCATGCAAAGTAAAGCGTTTCAGTTATTTCATGCTAATCACTGCCTCTCTTGTAACTACACTGTCAGAAATTGCTTCCTACCCCGATACGTTAATGTGATGGTGTAAGAAATGCATAATTCATCGGATTCCTAATGCATTTTGTACTCTTTTTAAGTTAAAATTCGTTATTGTAAGATTTTCTCAATGCGCATCTGTGTTCTTTATTCTGAGTTTTCGCCATAAGGAAACAGATATATCCAGATACCATTTGGTGGTAGATTAAAGGTATTCAGTTCATGGTATCCTCTCCTAGGATAGCAGAACTACAAGTTAACGATTGATATAGGACATCCAATTTCTACACGGTCTTCTTAGGCTCAGTTACGGACGATCTTCAAGAAATTATACGGTAAGAAACTACGAATCTGTTACCTTCTACTTTCCAACATATCCTTGTTTTTCTTCTATCCATTTTCCCTATTCATCTCTATTCTTTCTATATTTCTTCTTCTTATTCCTTTTTTCTCGAATATCCTTTCCTTTCCGATGTTGCATCCTGTCTAGTATATTTCTTTCTTCTTCCTTCTACTCCCATCTCTCATCTCCTTTCTGATCCCGTCTCTCATCACTTTTTTATTCTCGTCTCTCATTACCTTTCTATCCCGTCTCTCATCTCCTTTTTATTCCGATCTCTCATCTCTTTTCTATTCCCATCTCTCATCTTTTTCTTTCCATCTCTCATCCCATTTTTATTCCCGTCCCTCTTCTTTCTGTTTCGATCTCTCATCTCCTTTCTATTCTCATCTCTCTTCTTTCTATTCCCGTCTCTCATGTCCTTTCTATTGTCCTCTTTCATCTCTTTTTCTTTTCCCATCTCTCATCTTTCTATTTCCATCTCTCATCCAATTTTTATTCCTGTCTCTCATCATCTTTCTGTTCCGATTTCTCAGCTCCTTTTCATTTCCATCTCTCATCTTTCTATTCCCGTCTCATGTTCTTTCTATTGTTCTCTTTCATCTCTTTTCTATTCCCATCTCTCATCTTTCTATTTCCATCTCTCATCCCATTTTTATTCCTGTCTCTCATCGTCTTTCTGTTCCGATTTCTCATCGCCTTTCCATTTCCATCTCTCATCTTTCTATTCCCGTCTCTCTTGTCCTTTCTATTATCCTCTTTCTTCTCTTTTCTTTTCCCATCTCTCATCTTTTTCTTTTCATCTCTCATCCTATTTTTATTTCCGTCCCTCTTCTTTCTCTTTCGATCTCTCATCGCCTTTTCATTCCCATCTTTCATCTGTCTATTCCCGTCTCTCATGTCCTTTCTATTGTCCTCTTTCATCTCTTTTCTTTTCCCATCTCTCATCTTTCTATTTCCATCTCTCATCCCATTTTTATTCCTTCTCTCATCTTCTTTCTGTTCCGATCTCTCATCTCCTTTCTATTCTCATCTTTCTTCTTCCTATTCCCGTCTCTCATGTCCCTTCTATTGTTCTCTTTCATCTCTTTCGTATTCCCATCTCTCATCTCATTTTTATCCCTGTCTCTCGTCTTCTTTCTGTTCCAATTTCTCAGCTCCTTTTCATTTCCATCTCTCATCTTTCTATTCCCGTCTCATGTTCTTTCTATTGTTCTCTTTCATCTCTTTTCTATTCCCATCTCTCATCTTTCTATTTCCATCTCTCATCCCATTTTTATTCCTATCTCTCATCGTCTTTCTGTTCCGATTTCTCATCGCCTTTCCATTTCCATCTCTCATCTTTCTATTCCCGTCTCTCATGTTCTTTCTATTGTTCTCTTTCATCTCTTTTCTATTCCCATCTCTCTTCTATTTCCATCTCTCATCCCATTTTTATTCCTGTCTCTCATCTTCTTTCTGTTCCGATTTCTCATCGCCTTTCCATTTCCATTTCTCATCTTTCTATTCCCGTCTCTCATGTCCTTTCTATTATCCTCTTTCATCTCTTTTCTGTTCCCATCTCATCTTTTTCTTTTCATCTCTCATCCCATTTTTATTTCCGTCCCTCTTCTTTCTGTTTCGATCTCTCATCTCCTTTCTATTCTCATCTTTCTTCTTTCTATTCCCGTCTCTCATGTCCTTTCTATTGTCCTCTTTCATCTCTTTTCTATTCCCATCTCTCTTCTATTTCCATCTCTTATCCCATTTTTATTCCTTCTCTCATATTCTTTCTGTTCCGATCTCTCATCTCCTTTTCATTCCCATCTCATCTTTCTATTCCTGTCTCTCGTGTCCTTTCTTTTGCCCTTTTTCATCTCTTTTCTATTTCCATCTCTCATCTCTTTTCTATTCCTGTGCATCTTGTCCTTTCTCTTCCATCTCTCATGTCCTTTCTATTCCCCTCTCTCATTTCGTTTCTGTTCCCCTCTTCCCTTCTTCTCTTTTTTCGCCTATTTTGTATTTCTATCGCCCTTGTTCCACTCATTCATCTTTCCTCTTCCTTTTTCTCTCCATCCTCTATGATATTCCTCTCACATTGTCTGCTTTCCTCTAGTTCTGCGCTTCTCTTTTTCCGCCTCCTTTTTCCTCACATTTCCCCTCTCCATATCCCTTCAGTAAAGACTTGTCAGGCTCTGCCAAGCATTGAACTCTGGTTTCTTCAGTGAGAAACTGCCAGGTGACAGATTAACAACTTGTTTTATTTGCGAACATTTGATGGAAGTTGTCGGTGTTGGAAGGCTGTACCTCCACGTCGGGTGCCAAATGCCACGTCTGCTGTGACAGTGTGATTCCGTGCGCCGAATACTTGGCACGGACTTAATGATGCTTACGGCTGGTTTAACATCAACATTCCACGTACAATATTGCTGGAGCTGCAGAGTTGCCCCCCAGGAGACGGACGATATCAAGAAACGAGACGGGTTACTACTCCCACTTATCTGCGATTGCATTGTTTAATGCTCCCAAGACGGGATGCAGATGAAGCCAGTTAAATGGATTATAATTGCAACATTATTTATACTCGTTTTAATTAAATTTAATTGGAAGTTTTTATTTCTTTATTCTTGCATACACAAATAAGAGAAAAGAGTACAGCTCTGGACTCATGCCGTTTTTCGAACTATGCTGCGATTAGGATGGTGGTATTTGCTTTGCATTTTTTTTTTAGTTATATTTATTGAGCCTAAAAAATAAAAATTATGAGTACAAATTCAAAATAAATGTTATCAAATGAACTACACATTTTATTCAGACTAATTCAAATATACGTAATGTACATAGTATTCTGTCTAAATATGAGTTAAAATAATATTGTTCTTATGTTTTCACGGCAAGAGTAAGGATGAGAGAGAAAGTTAACGGTAATTATTAGGGAGCGGATTTTTATGTGCTAAAAAATTTAAATATATTTATTTTTATGTGCTAAAAAGTACGAAAATATTTGCTAAAAATAAAAAAAAATATATATTTTTTTTAAATGACAAAAATACCTTACTTACCTTGAAAAAAAAATATTACTAAGTACTCACCAACCACACTTGAGTGCTAGTAGTTGGCCGATAATTGCAGTGAACAACAAAGGTCATCTCCAAATTCTCCATCACAAATGCATGCCCATTATCTCTGAACAACGACTTATACTGTGAAAACGATCTTTCCACATCACAGGACGTCAGACGTGCATATTTAAAGAGAGGAATGTCACAAACACAAACACCGTCAATTTCACCTACAGGCACACCCTCCAATACTTGAGCAACTTTACACATTTTTTTTATATCCACTGTTTTTCCCAAACACATTCTGGAATTTGTCCCTTAGTAATTGTACTTCTGAACCTGGTAGCGAGTCTAGTTTAATTTCCACGGCACGCACCTCCCTGTTTCAGACAACAGGTTTTTGGATGTTTCGAGTTTTTTTGTGGTGTCACACAAAAAGCTTAAATTTGCTAATAGGAAAGCCAAATCGTTTTTTAAACATCCATCTTTCAGTATATCTTGAAGGATATCGATTGACGAAGCCCGATAACAGGGAATCACAAGATATATTGCCTTACTTGATAGACCTGAGCGAGAGGCGAGAGATTTGTTTAAATTAAATAATGTCCATACCCAGCTCTTATCCGTTGTGTTTCACAAACAAAGCGTGGAATGAAATCATCTTCAGCAACAATAAAAATTCCTAATTATGTGTTTCAAGATCTCTCCTTCTTGTCCATGTTAATTTATTCTCTAATAATAACACTGATATGCTGCCTAGCTGTTCTCAGAACTTGAGGCGATACTATTACGAAAATGTATCACGGATATACCACACAGCGCTTAGAAATACGAAGCAACCAAGAATTCTTAGAAAAGATAACGTATTTCTGAGTGATATAATTGATTTAGTTTTAAAATATTTGAAAGCTCTTTTATAAAAAATTACTTAAATTAAAAAACTCCAAAATTTATGTGTTTATAATAGATTTCCTGAAAAATATGTATTTACATAATTTTTTGTGAAAATATGTGTGTTTATGTGAAATAAAATTCGGGTTTTAAACTGGAAACTTCATGTTCGGAATTTTTAACTTTTTTAATTGTGTTTTATCACACGCAAAAAGAGTTTTTAATTACATAGGAATCCGCTCCTTAATAATTAGTGTGACACGAGATTTGTTGCGAGTGTATGCTAGTCACTTTTTCTTTTGAACTTGTCGTTTAGTCAACTGTCCGAAGATAGGTCTGAACCTCACAAGTGATACGAAGAAGACACCACTTATGAGATAACTAGGCCAGGAGATAATGGGGTACGGTGGCCAGTTCCTTTCCCCCTCCATTGCATAGATCACCAGTTAGCTACATATTACACTAATCAGACTTCAGATGCATACAAACAATTGTTCCTCCTCTTACACATCTGAAGTGAGATGTACTCCCTGATAATATACGTACATATCAGCCACAACCTCATTCAGAGGATATGTTTTAACCTAGAGGTCATACTCTTAATTTGTGTTTATGTGTGTAGATTTAATGTTACTAGCATTTTGGCTTTTGTATATGATGCATCTTTTGAAGATAGGCTACATAGAATTTTGATACCATCAGGAATCTTTGTGAAATTAATCATAATGCGATTCTTAACAGAAGAGCTGAAAAATATCTCCTACAACTCTGAAGTCAAAGCAAGATCTCTTTTATAGTATTCTAAAGTGAATCAAGAAATTAATTATTATGTAAAGGGTTACCTATATGATATATACTGGGTGATTCTTGAGGATTTTGCTCGTTTTTGCTTTCTTTTCAGGATAACGATTGTTTTATATTAAACATTTCATAGCATGTTTTGGGAAAGCCATCGATTTAATTCGCAGTAAGAGACCGGTGTATTATGATAATAAATTATTGAAAGAATTTAATTTTTTTTTCTTTAAATATGCAGACATTTGATCCGAACAAATGAGAATTTTTGTTCTGTAAAGGAATTTGCAATATAACAAAGACGCAATTTCTAATAGGAGTCAAAAGCTAAACAGGTAGATTTCTACAACCAATCCCATCCACGAAAAAAAGATTTCGGGTGGCAGACCTGCAGAAGCCTCTATCTACATTGCAGAGAAGTCGGTTAACAGCCGAATTGGTTTCGTGTGTGTCCTGTTCTTTTACATTTCGTAGATCTATGATACGGGACGCTCAACTTTCGGAATTAAACTACGTTAAAAATGATGACCTCTTTTTGGAAATGCTGTCCTCTCGGCAGTGTATGAATGCACGAACTTGGGAACACAGTAATGATTCGAGCACCAAACATTAAGCGTTTCAGTGGAGGGGAGTTTGTAGCTATGCAACCAATAGCTCAATAATGTGTAATGGTTCACATCTGAGTAACATGTGTTTTCCTATTGACTGATCAGCTCTGTTGTTTTGCTGGAGTCAGGGATACACAGAGACTAGCTAGTTGGTTTTATAGTGTTAAAATACAGTGCTTGATATGGTATACAACCGCAAAAACTTAGTAACATACTTTGTTGTCGTTGACTGCATCTGAAGAGGAGCCTATATTTTAAGTTGTGTTAGCATTTCTCGGAGAAGGGAAAAGATTTTGTCTACCTACAGTAATGTCACTAGAGGTTTTGATTTATCAGCAGTAATCTTACTAGAGGTTTTGATTTATCAGCAGTAATCTTACTAGAGGTTTTGATTTATCAGCAGTAATCTTACTAGAGGTTTTGATTTATCAGCAGCAATCTTACTAGAGGTTTTGATTTATCAGCAGTAATCTTACTAGAGGTTTTGATTTATCAGCAGTAATGTTACTAGAGGTTTTGATTTGTCAGCAGTAATCTTACTAGAGGTTTTGATCTATCAGCAGTAATCTTACTAGAGGTTTTGATTTATCAGCAGTAATCTTACTAGAGGTTTTGATTTATCAGCAGTAATCTTACTAGAGGTTTTGATTTATCAGCAGTAATCCTACTAGAGGTTTTGATTTATCAACAGTAATCTTACTAGAGGTTTTGATTTATCAGCAGTAATCTTACTAGAGGTTTTGATTTATCAGAAGTAATCTTACTAGAGGTTTTGATTTATCAGCAGTAATCTTACTAGAGGTTTTGATTTATCAACAGTAATCTTACTAGAGGTTTTGATTTATCAGCAGTAATCTTACTAGAGATTTTGATTTATCAGCAGTAATGTTACTAGAGGTTTTGATTTATCAACAGTAATCTTACTAGAGGTTTTGATTTATCAGCAGTAATCTTACTAGAGGTTTTGATTTATCAGAAGTAATCTTACTAGAGGTTTTGATTTATCAGCAGTAATCTTACTAGAGGTTTTGATTTATCAACAGTAATCTTACTAGAGGTTTTGATTTATCAACAGTAATGTTACGAGAGGTTTTGATTTATCAGCAGTAATCTTACTAGAGGTTTTGATTTATCAGCAGTAATCTTACTAGAGGTTTTGATTTATCAGCAGTAATCTTACTAGAGGTTTTGATTTATCTGGAGAAAATCAAAACTCGAGTGGGATTTAATTCACTATTACACGATTACAAGAAAGTATATAAAGATAGGAGAAATAAAGTAATAATAATAATAATAATAATAATAATAATAATAATAATAATAATAATAATATTTGTTTATTTTAACTGGCAGAGTTAAGGCCATTCGGCCTTCTCTACTAATGCAATAAAATATTGTATGACTTGAGGCTTTCCCGGCGTTTGATGTAGAATAACTCTTCTCGGGTTCTCAGCCAGATGAGTTGGAGATTAGCTTCCAAGCTTTCGACGCTAGCTCTGCCATCTTCTTCAGGGCCGAAGTGATGTGGGACCACGTCTAGTGACTTACTAAAATACTAAACTGTCTTGAAAATGTATTATTGTACCATCACACCATTACAAATATTCCGCTAGATGGAAGTAGTGTGTTATGATCAGCTGTTCTCTTGTTACCAGTTGTGCCAACTGTACAATCTTCATTGAACTTTATGGACGATTATTAGTTAAGAAGGCTTTGTTGATTTAGTTTAATTTTTTTTAAACAGTTGCATTCCACTTCAATTATCAATATATGAGCCGTTCACAGCAGAAGTGGTGTAAGTCAAAATTGGGTGATGAGGTTTAAAGTAAAAATTCTGTAAAATACAGCGCAAAGTAGCAATTAATATATTCTTCGCGCTATCCATTGGCTACTAATAGTTTAAATAAATTGAATATTAATTGCTACTTTGCGCTGTATTTTACAGAATGTGTACTTTAACCCTCATTACCCATTTTTGACTTACACCACTTCTGCTCTCAACGGCTCATATTTTAATCATTATCTGATACTTGACTATCCATAATCTCATACAGCAGAAGCTATAACATAACCTAAATAATATAAACAAGATAAATTAATTATGGATAAATATGAATCATTTTAAAAGTACAATTATTGAAAGTAAATGTCGGCGTTAACGGTTGAATAAGTGTATGTGTACGCTGTGTTATCGGATAATGTTCTTACCTTATCTTGTAAAACGGATACACCAAACGTTAATCACCAAAATGCGATGATCAGACCTACCCTCACGCTTTTTAGATTAAACTTTATGACCGCGAAACGCATTATTCATACTGTCCAGATCAGGCGAATAGGACGTGCGATGCAACACAATGAGCCTGATGTTATAATGCCGTGAAACTTGTCACTGGCGTGCAGGTTCTGCATTGTAGTACTGCACAAGAACTTTACGTGACTGTATAATCAGTGTTTCAGTTTATGGAACGTAATGTAACTTTTTTTTCCACATAACTTTCTGCCTACTTTGCTTTCAAAACATCATTTTCCCTCCTAGCACTCTTTTAAGCAAGGTCAGTGCACGGAGCATTCAGCAGAGAGAATTCAAGTTATCTCTTTCTTGACTATACAGGATGTTTAAAAAATACGGGGCATAATTTCAGGTATGTATTTCCCACATGTAGACAATCAAAATAGTTCATTACAATATGTGTCCGGAAATGCTTTATTTCCGAGTTATGGCCTTCACAACATTGAAATTCACCGGAACGTTATTCTTTCCGCAGGTCGTTGCCGTCAAAGGAGACATTAAGAGGCCACTCTGACAGTTCATTCCGAGGCGAAGGTTACATTCAGTGTTGTGTAGGCGTTAGGCTGTGCGACATGTATATTCAAATCAAACAGACTTACGGGGCAGGCGTACACAAACTTCCTGGAAAACACCATACCTCATGTTTTAGAAGACACTCCACTGATCAATCGTCAACATATTCACTTCTTGCATGATGGCGCTCCTGCACACTTCAGTCGTACGGCTCGCCGGTACTTGGATTGAAGGTTTCCTGATCGATGGATAGGTAGAGGTGGCCCAATTGCTTGGCCTCCACGCTCACCTGATCTGAACCCTCTCGATTTCTACTTGTGGGGCCATTTAAAATCATAGGTTTATTCGTCTCGGGTGCCTGGTTTGGAATCCCTTCGGAATCGAATTGTGGCATGTTCTGAGGACATACGCAATACTCCTGGAGTTTGGGATCGTGTTCGCAGGTCAATGAGACATCGATGTGAGGTCTGTATTCAAGCAGGAGGTGGACATTTTGAACATCTTCTGTAATGCGATAAAAGAGTAATGGAACGGAGAAAAATTCTCTCCGGCGCCGGGATTTGAACCCGGGTTTTCAGCTCTACATGCTGACGCTTCATCCACTAAGCCTCACCGGTTTCCACCCCGGCGTCGGATTGAATTGTCTCAGTTTTTAAGTTCCAACTCCGTCGGATCCCGGCCAACTAGTCACTCTTTACGAGTGCACCTCAGCACATGTATGGACTTCGGTCCTAGGTTCATAGATACCTATGACGTAGTGCAGAGGGCGGCCACTAGAGGGAACCCAAGAGTTGGAACTTAAAAACTGAGACAATTCAATCCGACGCCGGGGTGGAATCCGGTGTGGCTTAGTGGATAAAGCGTAGGCACGTAGAGCTGAAAACCCGGGTTCAAATCCCGGCGCCGGAGAGAATTTTTCTCCGTTTCATTACTCTTTCATCGTATGATGACGCAGAATATCTGCATGGAAATATCATATGTACTTCGGTACATTAAAATAATATATATCTTCTGTAATGACAACGACCTGCGGAAAGAAAAACGTTCCGGTGAATTTCAATGTTGTGAAGGCCATAACTCGGAAATGAAGCATTTCCGGACACATGTTGTAATGAACTATTTTGATTGTCTACATGTGGGAAATACATACTTGCAATTATGTCCCGTATTTTTGAAACACCCTGTATACCGGTGCTGTTTATGGACAGTTTCCTTGCTGTTGAAGCTATATACTTATTTGGTACTCAGTTTACCTCAGTTTTTGGCTAGCACGGAGGAAGCCAGCCAACGCAAGGTATAGAAGGCTGTGAAATGGACCACCCCAACCCCATCTCGAGCCAACTACAATAATGGAGAATGCTTGCGGAAGCTGCGAAACGATCTTGGCTTCCTCTCCATCTCCTTCTTAGGGTCGCTGTGCGATATTGAAAAGGATATGGGAGGTAACAAGGAAGGAAGACTGGAAGAAGCTACATTGTCGAAGTATAAACACTGGCCCGAGTGCAAGAAGTTTCCAAAGTGAAATTGAGCGTGTACAAGGTGTATGAGTCTGTGCTAAGTTGTAAGCCATTATGACGTGAACAGAGAATCCGGAAAGTTGCAATATATAAGATAGTCTGCTATAGTATCGTATGATAATCATCTTAGACACGGATTAGTCCGAAAGTGTCTTCGGTTAAGAAGAGTTTAATAATTGCAGTATTTCAACGTTCCCTTAGGCATTTAGGCTACTTTT
This sequence comes from Periplaneta americana, assembly GCF_040183065.1. Lineage (NCBI taxonomy): Eukaryota > Metazoa > Arthropoda > Insecta > Blattodea > Blattidae > Periplaneta > Periplaneta americana. Next base: position 179,746,625 of record NC_091121.1, on the reverse strand, counting down.
CTTTTTCTGTTTATGAATATATTTATTTGTGCGAGATCGTGCGTATTTGCTTGGTTTCCGCACAAAAGAAATCCGCGGAAAGTCTAAAATTCCACACTCAGTATTCCCAACCTAACACACATAACAATTTCCCTCTTCTTACCGCTTAAGTGACATATTGATTTTACTGCTTTAGGCTTTTAACATATAATTTGTGCGAGATCGTGCGTATTTGCTTGGTTTCCGCACAAAACCAATCCGCGGAAAGTCTAAAATTCCACATTCAGTATTCCCAATCTAACACACATAACAATTTCCCTCTTCTTACCGCTTAAGTGACATATTGATTTTACTGGTTTAGGCTTTTAACATATTATTTGTGCGAGATCGTGCGTATTTGCTTGGTTTCCGCACAAAACTAATCCGCGGAAAGTCTAAAATTCCACATTCAGTATTCCCAATCTAACACACACAACAATTTCCCTCTTCTTACCGCTTAAGTGACATATTGATTTTACTGATTTAGGCTTTTAACATATTATTTGTGCGAGATCGTGCGTATTTGCTTGGTTTCCGCACAAAACTAATCCGCGGAAAGTCTAAAATTCCACATTCAGTATTCCCAACCTAACACACATAACAATTTCCCTCTTCTTACCGCTTAAGTGACATATTGATTTTACTGCTTTAGGCTTTTAACATATTATTTGTGCGAGATCGTGCGTATTTGCTTGGTTTCCGCACAAAACCAATCCGCGGAAAGTCTAAAATTCCACATTCAGTATTCCCAACCTAACACACATAACAATTTCCCTCTTCTTATCGCTTAAGTGACATATTGATTTTACTGCTTTAGGCTTTTAACATGTCATTTTTAGAGACGTTCAATTTAGTAGTAATTATAAATTGCAAACTTACCACTGCAATTTCACCTAAATTGCACTGTTAATTATTGTTTTTAAATATTTTCAAAAATTAAGTAAACTCTACAACTCCACTAAAGTTACTGCAATCGTGATGCAAGTAACATTAAGGAAGCCGTGAAAAAATCAACATTACATAACCGTTTGTTTTAAGTTCGCATTTATAGACTTGGGGGGGGGGGAGACAGACGTATATCACGGCTTGCTGGAGTATAGTAAACACAGAAAACATTTTAAAGCAACAATGTTGAAGATAGATATTTTTGTTTTGCAAATTTGCCGTCATTGAACAGACACCAAGATGGAGATTTCATTGAAACTAATTAGAAATCCCTCTTTCAGGTATGTAATAAACGATCTTCGCACAAAATAATGTACGATACACGAGCGGTATGTTTTCTTTCAATTCTCGGAAATTAAAAAAGCTCAACTACGTTTCGCTTTTTCAAACTTTTCCTCGAACATGAAAACTTGAACATACCGCTCTTGTAACGCATATTACTATTATTTAAACTTCACTACCAACAGAAGCAAGCTTCCAATTACAGGTGGCTTACATTGATACAACTTATATACAACATACATAATAGTGAAGAAAGAAAACGAGCAGCACAAACGAAAGAAAGAAGGATACATAATAGATGCTAGAATAGAATATTTCAGTTAATATTATTCCCAAATGTCAATAGAATAATACAGAATTATTTAAAAATTAGACGAAAAACATTATAATACACTTATTCATAATTTAAATATCTAAGGAAATATAGTTCTTTTTAAAATCGTATGATTTTTTTAATTCATAAACTAAAAATGTAATTGAGAATCACAAATGGCCGGTTTCACCAATCTTCAATAAACCAATCAAAATGGAACATAAGGGGATGCGCTACTGAATTTTCTAATTTCTACATTTTAAGAGATAATGTATTGAAATTTTAACAGCATATTATGATCATGATTATGAATTAATCAGGAAAATTTCAATGATCTAAGTCAAGAAATAATTCTTAAAAAAAAATTTGCAAATAACACGTTTATTTTTGGAAACAGTTTTTTGGAACCTAAAACAAGAGTTTTCTACGTTTTTTATGGTGCATATTATAGCTGAAACACAGGTTGTGGTAATGGAGCATTGGAATTTAGAATATGAAGACTAAAATAAAAAAAAAAACATGACATTTCTTCAAAAACTGTCATTTTTCAGTAGCGCATCCCCTTAACTAGTGAACATTAAAATATTTAACTCTTCTTCTTCTTCTTCTTCTTCTTCTTCTCTTCTCTCTAGGCTTCCAGCCTGTTAATCCAGAGTATCTCTCCATCTACTTAATGGTCTTCCTGGGGATCTTCTTCCGGATGGGTAGTTATCCCTGGCGATTCTCGCAATTCTATCCTCTTCCATTCGAGATACATGCTCATTCCATTGTTGTCTCCTTATTTGCGTCCATTCTCTGATTGGTTGTATTTTGCATTGTTCTCTGATCTGATCATTCCGTATACGGTCCCTTCTTGTGATTCCTACAATTTTCCTTAAGGTTTTCATTTCTGTTGTATCCAACATCTGTTTCATTTTTGCAGTTTCAGATCTTATTTCAACTGCATAAGTGAGAATAGGGCGCACCACGGTCTTGTAGATTCGAACCTTAGGTTCAATGTGGAGATATTTATTTCTCCATATGGTGTCGTTCAAATATCCCGATACTCTATTTGCTTTAGTGATTTCGTTTAAAATTTCGGTTTGTAAAAGGCCTGAGCTTGATAACTGGAAGCCAAGATATTGAAAGCACATCACTTGTTCAATTATTTGTTTTTCCAATTCTAATTTACATCGTATTGGGTTCTTACTTATGACCATAGATTTTGTCTTTAGTGTAGATATTTTAAACCCATATTTTTTACAGCTGGTATTGAACTGATGTAACATTCTTTGCAGATCATCTTCGCATTCTGTTACCAATATTACATCATCAGCATAACATACCATTTTTATTTCTTTACTTCCCATTTTATATCCTTTCTGAGTCTTTGTTTCTTCAATTATTTTTTCCATTACCATAATAAAAAGTAAAGGACTCAATGAGTCTCCCTGACGAACACCTTTGTTAACACCTATTGCATTTGTTAGGTGATCGTTTACTTTGATCCTTACTGTATTTTCTGAATATATATTTAAAATAAGAGCAATCAGCCCATCTGGTACATTGTTTTTAGTTAAGATTTTTAAAATGGTATTTAACTGCAAAGAGTCAAATGCTTTTTCTAAATCGATAAAACATAAAAATGCTGGTTTGTTGAACTCCAAGGCCTTTTCTGTAATCTGTCGGACTATAAAAATGGCATCAGTGCATGATCGGCCTACACGAAATCCCTGTTGCTCATCACTTAGTGTGATAAGTTCTGATAGCTTACTGTGTATAATTTTAGTCGTTATTTTTAGAACTGTATTTAGGAGGTTGATTCCTCTATTTAACAAATCACTAAAATGCGAGCTGTTCACCAACCAAAGTTTTTTTTTATCATTTAATGAACAGTAAGCAATGCCTCATTGCGGATAAATAAGTACGTTCAATAAATTTTTCATTACTAGATTCACACAATTTCTATGAAACCACAGCCTACTATATCGCAAATCGTGTTCCCGCTCTATCATTCTCATGCAAACCAACAATTAAATAACGCGGTTACAAAATATAAAAAAATGGATGAAAAAGTGATTATTATTATTATTATTATTATTATTATTATTATTATTATTATTATTATATTACCTAGTTGACTAGTTTCAGCTTTGTCTCAGCCGTTCTGATGATATTCTAATCTGTGATCAGTTTCTTCTAAAATTTTCAGTACTACGATCTTCGCGACGCGGTATCTTTCGTGAAATTAATATTAGTGCCAAATGTCAATATAATACTGCAGAATTATTTAAAAATTAGAGGAAAAACATAATATACTTATTCATAATTTAAATACCTAAAGAAATATAGTTCTTTTTAAAATTATATGAATTTTTTTAATTGATAAACTGAAATCTAATTGAGAATCACAAATGGCCGGTTTCACCGATCTTCAATAAACCAATCAAAATGAAACATTAACTAGTGAACATTAAAATATTTAACAATACACTAAAATGCGAGCTGTTCACCAACCAAAGTTTTTTTTATCATTTAATGAACAGTAAGTAATGCCTCATTGCGGGTAAATAAGTACGTTCAATAAATTTTTCATAACTACAGTCACACAATTTCTATGAAACCACAGCCTACTATATCACAAATCGTGTTCCCGCACTATTATTCTCATGCAAACCAACAATTAAATAACGCGGTTACAAAATATAAAACATGGATGAAAAAGTGTTGTTTATTATTATTATTATTATTATTATTATTATTATTATTATTATTATTATTATTATTATTATTTTATTACCTAGTTGACTAGTTTCAACTTTGTCTCAGCCGTTCTGATGATATTTCTAACCTGTGATCAGCTTCTTCTAAAATTTTGAGTACCACGATGTTCGTGACGGGATATCTTTCGTGAAATTTTGTGTCATTCAAATTTTCAGAATTATCGTTCCTTAACTGGTTAACATTAACTCCATCTGGCTCTTTATTTTCGAGCAATTCCAGATGTAATAATTCTACGTCGAAACGTTCCTCCATTTTCTATTGCAACTATGAACCATTAAAAATTTAAAGACTGAATTTTCTATCACTAAACTAATGAAATATTAACTAGTTCTTTAGGGCTAAATGTGTTTGGTGAGCTATAAAAGTGATTTGATGAACCAGTCAATAAATTAATGAATCATTAAGAACCTAGTGAAGCTTGGTGAAACCGGCTAAGAAAGCTGTAGGTATTGTACATAATAAACAATGGAGAGTTCTTGAAGAAAACAGTTCTAGAAATTGGAATAACAAAAGGTTGTCTATGACGTAATTCTGTTTTTTTTTTTTTTTACATTGAACTGAAGGGATTTAAGAAAATCACAGTTATTCAGTATACCATTAATAGTCTTATAGAGTAAAATTTGGCTATTTATTATTGGTCTAGATTTTAAAGTTTTATAATTAAATTCAAAAAGTGAATATAAGAAATTTGCTTTTCATAAGACGACACGTATCCATACCTAGAACCTATTGCTTCCAGAAAACTCTATATTTTTGCTTCATAAAAGTTAAAGTTCCTAGATAAGATATCTTATTGGCTATCAAATAATGTCAGCAATAGTAACGTGTTACTTTTTTTTTAACTCGATATCTACATAGGTCTACGTAATAATTATTTTTGATGTAACTTATTATGATGATTTAGACTAAATACTTGCAAAATATTTTATTGCAAGCAAAAATTACATACAATAACAAAGATTTAACAATACTATTGTAATACTCGTATATGAATATTCTTCAAAATTCTAAATTGATTACAAATCTCATAGTCTACATATTACAAATTATTGTATAAATACAAGGTAACTGGGTCACACCCGAAAAGCAAGATGCTTGAGGTCGGGTGTGACCAATAATGAAAACTGGATAGAAGAAAAAATAATAATAAAATAATAATAATCTGATTAAAACTGTTAAATGTAATTACACATATAGTTTAAAAAGAATAAGAAAAAAAACAAAAACAAACAAACAAAACGGTACCATAGCCTATACATGAACATACTAAGTTAAGAATACAACATTGTTAAAGTGACAGAAAAAAATAGATAAAGAATAAGAATTTACGTGATTATAATTTTAAAAACAGTTCAAGCACTTGTTTTTTTAATAATACCAACTTATCTTCATGATATGAATGCTGTTTTAAAGGGCGAAATTCTTAGTTTTTGAACCCAGTATGTGCAATTATCAATATTGGCGCCCTAATCATTATACTGGTTCCCATCCCTGCAGATGTCGCATACGAATAATTACAACGATTATTTACGAGTGATGTAGTTCCTTGTTTCTGTGTCAGCCAAGTTCGGCGAGGACAGGGCATACATGTACTAAAAATAGACAATAGGATTGGGTTCTGACTGGAATTCGAACTCACAATTACGTGCATTGCATAGACTGCAGAGCTTCTGACGTTTGACTGGCAATAAAATGTGAGGTGAACAGTTCCGCACACCGCTCAGCGGTGTGTTAATTTATAGATAGGGTTAACACAAGATAAAACTCTGATGTCGTATTAATATTATTACTAGATTAGAATCTAGAAATGATATAAATGGTCTTTGAAGATCCTCCATCCTTAATGGGAAATCTAAACCGTACGAGATTCGTAACTGGAGTGGATGTGTGTAAGTCTGAAGGGGGTTAAAGATGAAATTATTAGAACTCATATATTTAGGTGCTAAAAATTGGGAAAATATTTATTTTTATGTGCTAAAAATCAGGAACATATTTATTATTTAAGTGCTAAAAATCGGGAAAATATTTATTATTTATGTGCTAAAAATCAGGAACATATTTATTATTTATGTGCTAAAAATCGGGAAGATATTTATTATTTATGTGCTAAAAATCGGGAAAATGTTTATTATTTATGTGCTAAAAATTGGGAAAATATTTATTATTTATGTACTATAAAATTTGGAACATATTTATTATTTATGTGCTAAAAATCGAGAAAATATTTATTATTTATGTGCTAAAATTTGGGAACATATTTATTATTTATGTGCTAAAAATCGGGAAAATATTTATAATTTATGTGCTAAAAATCGGGAAAATATTTATTATATAAGTGCTAAAAATCGGGAAAATATTTATTATTTATGTGCTAAAAATCGGGAAAATATTTATTATTTATGTGCTAAAAATCGGGAAAATATTTATTATTTCAGTGCTAAAAATCGGGAAAATATTTATTATTTCAGTGCTAAAAATCGGGAAAATATTTATTATTTATGTGCCAAAAATCGGGAAAATATTTATTATTTATGTGCTAAAAATCTATAAAATATTTATTATTTATGTGCTAAAAATCGGGAAAATATTTATTATTTATGTGCTAAAAATCGGGAAAATATTTATTATTTATGTGCTAAAAATAGGGAAAATATTTATTATTTATGTCCTAAAAATTGGGAAAATATTTATTATTTATGTGCTAAAAATCAGGAAAATTTTTATTATTTATGTGCTAAAAATCGGGAAAATATTTATTATTTATGTGCTAAAAATCGGGAAAATATTAATTATTTATGTGCTAAAAATCGGGAAAATATTTATTATTTATGTGCTAAAAATCAGGAAAATTTTTATTATTTATATGCTAAAAATCGGGAAAATATTTATTATTTATGTGCTAAAATTTGGGAACATATTTATTATTTATGTGCTAAAAATCGGGAAAATATTTATTATTTATGTGCTAAAAATCGGGAAAATATTTATTATTTATGTGCTAAAAATCGGGAAAATGTTTATTATTTATGTGCTAAAAATCGGGAAAATATTTATTATTTATGTGCCAAAAATCGGGAAAATATTTATTATTTCAGTGCTAAAAATCGGGAAAATATTTATTATTTCAGTTCTAAAAACCGGGAAAATATTTATTATTTATGTGCCAAAAATCGGGAAAATATTTATTATTTCAGTGCTAAAAATCGGGAAAATATTTATTATTTCAGTTCTAAAAACCGGGAAAATATTTATTATTTATGTGCCAAAAATCGGGAAAATATTTATTATTTATGTGCTAAAAATCGGTAAAATATTTATTATTTATGTGCTAAAAATCGGGAAAATATGTATTATTTATGTGCTAAAAATCGGGAAAATATTTATTATTTATGTGCTAAAAATCGGGAAAATATTCATTCTTTATGTGCTAAAAATCGGGTAAAATATGTGACGAGAAAGGAAAAAAATTTAATTTTATTTCAATTATTTTATGTGAATATGAACACTATGCAGCACTCACCAGTATACATTATGCTGTCTCGTCAACTGTTGAAGAATTACAGTACACAATGAGATTCATCCTCAAGTTGTCCATCACAAACGACTGACGATTATCGGGGAACACTGCCTTGTACTGGGAAAAAGAGCGCTCTGGCCATTGAGAAACAACAATCACTCCCTAGAGACATGTTTATGATTGAAAACGAAAACCGTAACGGGTAAATAAATATCTTATTTGCATTGTAATAGAAACTCGTGTATTTTCTTCCTATAACCATGGTCTTCGTCTTGTTTGCATTTATCTTCATCCCATACTGCTCACAGCTGTCATTTAGCTCCAGCAGCATAATACCATCTCCTCTTCTGCTAACAACGCCATATCATCAGCAAATCTTATGCACTTTATTTTTCTTCCTACTACTTTAAGAGTCTGAGCGGGAGGAAGAAAAGGTTAACTGGGCTTAGCTGTGCCAGAGTAAATAAATTATTATTATTATTATTATTATTATTATTATTATTATTATTATTATTATTATTATTATTATTACTCCTCCCATGTTCTGAAAACAGTTCTTCACCAGAGCCTTCAAATAAATGTTGAACAGGATAGATGAGGAAGTGTATCCTTGCACTCCTCTACCTATTTCACTTCCTTCATCATTTCTTCTCCTATCCGGACTTTTACTGTTTCATATAAAGATTAATGAACAGCCTCCTGTGTTTCCAATACAGACTTATGTATTTTGTTCAGGACGTCTGTCAAGTTTGTTCCAATCCAATCTGTGAAACGCCTTTTCTAGGTCCACCTGTACTATCTACACTTCTTTATTCTTCTCTAGGTATCTTTCGCCGATCGTTCCTAGTGGTGTATTTGCATCCATCGTACCTATTCCCTTTCTGAAGCCAGACTGTTCTTCCAACTGTCCTTTCATGCTAGAATATAAACTTCGAATCTGTGCGGTAAAGAGATGTAATATGTGACGGTATTCCTTATAAACAATAACCAAGTATACTATTAAATAATTGTGTAATACTATGTAATATCATATGAAATTAGAATTGTATTTAGTTTAGCCAGACTCTGGAATATTGGTCTTGAGGCGCCCGAAAAGAAGGAAGCTTATTTCCTTTTCGATAAGAACGATGGGAAACGCACTTAAGAACGAGACGAATGTCCTGTTAACTTTACAAACATTACCCTCAGTCAGAGTGCATATTATCACGAGTAAATATGCCCTCTCATCCGCGGACGTGATACTCCCGTGATCATAAGGGGGATGTAATTGATGCACCCTCAAGTCATGTGACCGGAGGGGCGTGAATCGCCACACCTAGTTAGATCTTTTAAAAGGACCTGTCACCCAAAATTCCAGAGACACTCAGTATTCGACATTAAGTTGTACTTGAGACTACGTCACTATTCTGCCATCTAATATTGGACTTAGAGAAATTCTGACCATAAAGATCATTTACTTGTGCATTGCAACTTAAATGACTTAGCTCATTTACGGACTACATACTCCGAGGAATCACGCAACCCTTTATCAATTCAACTACGTCATCGCTTGGTAGTGGTGGTGACATTCACCTCCCAGAACCATCGGTGAATCAGCAACTACCTGGTGGCAGCGAAACTACCTGATGGAACCAGCAGATCTACATATTACAGAGAGAATAAATAATAAATTGCAAGTTTAGAATAGAGCAAAAGAAAAGTTTTTGAAATGAGGGCCAATATCATTATGATGGACTGGAAATCTGACGATCTACATCTGTAAGGATGAGGATAGATATATTATCCTGGAGAAGTACATTTCTTGTATTCATATGAAGGTCATAATTTAAAACTACCAATTTCTGACCTAAGCGCTTTTCACAGCGCATTGTAGAAATTAATACAGGTAGTTCAATTTATTTTAAAATATTGATGTCGTTATCAATGAACTTAGTCTTGATTTTTGGTTGCTGTCATTACATCTGTGTATAATTCTTTTGAATTCTCTTCTTTTCTACTCGTTTTCTCATTTTTTTCACTACTCTTTCTTTTTATCTTTCCCCACTTTCCTTCTCATTATTCTTCTGACCTTGGGATCTATTATTTATTATATAAATATTTTCTTATGCTCATTTTCTTCTACTAGATCATTTTCGTTCTTCGTTTGCAAAAAACTATTTTCTCAACTTCACTCCTTGTTCCATATGAAAGAATTTCTACCACTTAGTCTAAAAAAGAATCTTATTCAGACGCTTGTAATGCCCCATTTTGATTATTGCGTTTCCTTGCTAACTAATGTAAGTTCACTCTTAGCTGAGAGACTACAACGTGTTCATAATGTGTGCATACGATTCATCTGCAATACTCGTAAATTTGACCATGTAACGCCTTCCCTCCACTTACTTTCATGGGTGCGTCTGAAGGAACGAAGAACAATACATTCACTGTCTCTTCTGTTTAGAATCATGCATACTTCTACTCCGAATTATCTGTTATCGCGCTTTCAATTTCTTACAACTCTTCGAAACCGACATCAAGCACTTCTTTCTATCCCTCATCATAGAACGTCTTTATACTCATCTTCCTATACTATAGAAATACCTCGCCTCTGGAATTCGTTACCTAATGACGTCACGACTGTCGGACTTATCACAATTCAAAATTAAATTGGAAAATTTTGTCTTAGTTAATGTTTTTAGGTTTTGCTAGAAGTATTGATTTGTGTTTTTTTTTTCTTTTTTAATCTAGATTAAAATTGCAAGTTTCTTGTTTATGTTAGTAAATTAGTTAGGATACAATTAATTATGATAATAATTAATCACTCATTTAATCGGGAGGAAATTAAACGCAGAAGAAATATGGGAAATGCGTGTTATTATTCGGTTGAGAAGCTTTTGTCATCTAGGCTTCTGTCAAAAAATCTGAAAGTTAGAATTTATAAAACAGGTAGCATATATTACCGCTTGTTATGTATGGTTGTGAAACTTGGACTCTCACTTTGAGAGAGGAACAGAGATTAAGGGTGTTTGAGAATAAGGTTCTTAGGAAAATATTTGGGGCTAAGAGGGATGAAGTTACAGGAGAATGGAGAAAGTTACACAACGCAGAGCTGCACGCATTGTATTCTTCACCTGACATAATTAGGAACATAAAATCCAGACGTTTGAGATGGACAGGAGATGTAGCACGTATGGGCAATCCAGAAATGCATATAGAGTGTTAGTTGGGAGGCCGGAGGGAAAAAGACCTTTGGGGACGCCGAGACGTAGGTGTGAAGATAATATTAAAATGGATCTGAGAGAGGTGGGATATGATGATAGAGACTGCATTAATCTTGCTGAGGATAGGGACCGATGGCGGGCTTATGTGAGGGCGGCAATGAACCTCTGGCTTGCTTAAAAGCCAGTAAGTAAGTAAGTATTGTATTGTACTGTATTGTATTTATTAACATTCCATGGTATTCATACATGCTTACAGCTAGAATATGGAACAAGTCAAAAAACTTAATACTATTATAAAATCTTAATTTATAGTCACAGTCTAGATGAAATATATACAGATGAGATTTACAATATAGTCTACTAGTACAACACATAGTTTTAGTATCAATTTCATGAAGTGTTATTGAATGTCATGAATTCACTTACAGAATAGAAGGCGTGAGAAATTAGGTACTTCTTTAATTTGGTCCTAAATAATCTTATGTTTCGAGTTTCATTTGTTATATCGATAGGGAGGCTATTAAAATGTTTACTGCCATATAACGCACTCCTTTTTGATAGCACGATGGACTTGCCGATGGAGTATGAAAGTCATTTTTTTTACGTGTATTTATGCTATGAACTGTTGAATTAGTTACAAAGTTTTCACGATTACATACGAGGAAGACTATTAATGAAAAGATATACTGACAAGCCATGGGCATTATTTGTAGTTTTTTGAAAATAGTCCTACACGATTCCCTAGATTTGGCACCTACTATTATTCTAATTACTCTTTTTTGTAATAGAAATATATTGTTACTATCTGTGGAATTTCCTCAGAATATTATTCCAAAACTCATTACCGAGTGGAACTCATTACCGAGTGGAACTCATTACCGAGTAAGTAAGTAATCACTCATTTAAAGTTTGTGTGACTGCAACCTGTGTATATTTTTGTGTGGCTTTGCTTTGTTTATTGTTTTTTTTTCTCTCTCTTTATTTCTTGTGTAGCTTTATTTTATATATAGTGTATTTTTTATGTTTATTTCTATTACTGTATTTGTATTCCTGGTGTTGTGTAAGAGAAGGCCTGATGGCCTTAACTACACCAGAATAAATAAATAAATATCTTTCTGTTTTGATTTTTTCGCGTCATTTTTTCTCTTGCCATCCTTTTCTTCCCTTCCTTATCCTCTTCTCTTTTTTTCTGATCTACTTTTTCTCTCATTCACCTTTTCCTTCTGTTTCTCGGCGTTCTTATCCTCCTTTTATCTTTTCTCTTTTATCTGTTTTTCTTTCCAGGCTCTGCCAGGATCAGAAGTGTGGTGCATTGGTAGGGAAGAGTGATATGAACTTATAAAATTCGTGAAAAAAAATAGAGTTTTTTTGCTACGCGTTGTTGCAGTGGATAATGATTTTGATGGCGATCTTTGTTTGTTTCAGGATGCTGCTTCGTGACGTTCTTCACGAGGAAGTCCGCCCTGGATGCTCAGAACGCCCTCCACAACATCAAAACTCTGGCGGGGGTGAGTAGCAAACAAGAACTTACGACCCCGTGCACCGACTCGCTCGTAAATCACGCTTCTCGACAACCACTGCTTTTTAATGGTCTCTTCGCTACCCCCCACGAGAGAGGGTTGCGTTCGTGAAACACAGAATGACCTACGGTCACATTGCATTCCTCTGCAGATCGCTCGGATAGGGGAGGAATACCCCCCGCGCTAATTTTCAATTGCAGATGGAAGGTGTGGACAGCATCCACCATGTTTCGCCTTGCTTCATACAGGGTGTTTATATTTTGGCGAAATCATTAAATACTACACACGAGCAAAAGTTTGACAATAAGTATTTGTTGAATATAGACTACATGTCTCGTAGTTTGCCTGTCCATTATGAACAGCATTGTTAGGGGAGGTAATTGAATGAAAAACATTTAGGTCATAGGAAGATTATTTGTATTATTCATATCTCCTGTAATCTGAGAAATTGCGTCTGTTGGCTGCGGCACCAAGACCTACTCTCCAGTTCTTGCCCTTGGCATCGGGTCCAAGAAATAGGTTGCCCCCTTTCCCTTGCCACCCCTAATACGTTCTCCGATCCCTTACAATTCTTTCCGAAGTTTTACGAACGTCAACATACGTCACCAAATACGTCACTACTGATATGAACATAGCGTTAGCCGTTTAACGGACGACGAGGATGCGAAAACATTTATTGCTTAAAGCACTTCACGTTAAGGCAATATTGAAACCTACGTATCAGTTTAAATGTATGAAACTTCATCACATGTCTAAATCTGCGAGAGAATTCTGTATTTATTTTCAAAGTCGATTTGAAATTATCTCTTGGATCCAACTGAAAATAATAATCGTATATTACCCTTGAAACTGTACTACATTCTTTAGGTCATGCCATCGGCTATAAAATTATCTGGAGAAAGTTAGCTGAAAGTTTGGAATTGGAAGAGGATTAATGATCTTAGCAATACTATTTCCTGAAACTGAACACTCTTGTTTCGTCCACATGTCAGTGGCTCTAGATTATCAGTTCACGTTTGAGATTGTGCGTATTTCTAACCACAGGTCAGTCTATTAGTTCTTCTGTATATTTCTAAACCTCAGTTACAAATGTGTCTTATGAATCGTTGCATGGAAAACTTGGTGAATGTTTCTGATTTAAAGTAAACTACTGTATTGTTGAAAGTGACTGATAGAAAAACATTATTTTATAAGAAATGCAGAAAATCGTTCAGTTACAATGGAAGAACAAGTAGTCGCCAATTAATCTTAAACATGTTCATCCTTTCCAAGGTAGATTTTCCCCTACTAACGTTGCTACGTCCATTTTATTTTTTCAATCAAAGTTGGAGCCCCTGGTGGTGAAGTCTGTATATGATATAGATCAGTAAAATTAAAAACATTTGTAAATACTTGAGGTCTACTTTATAGCATATGGAATTATTATAAAATTATATTAGGTTATTTTACACTGTTGTAATAATTAAAACTCGATTAACGGGTCGATTAATCGATTAAATGAATTCGGTTAACCGATCAAATTTTTTAGTCGATCAACAGTTCTATAAGGAAAGTTTTTCTTGCTCCAACATTTAATCTTCTAATCCATGGATGGGTATCGTGCCTCACTTGAGAAATAATGCCTCACTGACCTTCACAGAGCTTATCGCTGTGAGTGACATCATCTTCACAGTCCCCGTTCCTCCCTCACGTAGCTCCTAGGCGTAGGCAGGTTCTATATCAGTTTCATAAGCAATATCAGTGGTGGCATAATGGCATTATCAAAGCAGTGTGTACGCGTTAGAAAACGATTATTTAATGAGAAATGGGAGGAAGAGTTTTTTGCTGTTTATAAAGGGAGAACATACGATGTATGTTATGCTCGAAAATCCTGTTAGGCATTAATAGATTTAATATACAACGACATTACTCCTTATGTCATAAAGAACATGCTGAATTAGAAGGTAAGACAAATTAAACGTTATTTTGTGTACTATTCCGAAGAAAATTTATGATCTTAACATTTGCATAGTATAACTAAATACGACATTATACCTTAAACACGCTGCATTAAAAGGTAGCCTACGAGGAATTAAATGTTGTTTGTACGTATTATTTCCAAAAAAAAATTATAAAAAAAATATCAAGTGTGAGTAGAAAACGAAATATGATTTTCTGAAATTATTTTAGGTCGAGAACGTACAAATCTATTAAGTAATCATGATAAATGCCAGAATATTCAAGAAAATAAACGTAGACAACGTGATGGAATATTATTGGCTAGTTACGCAATTTCTCGCCTGTGGTTTAAATCAATTCAATGATGGAGAAATAGTAAAGAGGTTTATGATTAAAGCTGCCGAATTAATTTGCCAAATTGAATAAAAGTTTTCGAGTCTCTCACGTTAACCAAGCGCTTTCCTAATAATCCGCCTTAGCGATTACGATAAGGTGACGCAGGTCGCAGCAGTTTATATTTCCCATCCTACTCTGCAGTCTCCTCTCCTAGTAAACAAACTATTTCAAATCGAGTGCCTCACGTAACCTAAAATTGTGCCCATGTATGTTTTAATCGTATTTAATATGCTGCTGTGATATGTCATTCGGCCTTTCCATTCTTCGCATAATTCTATACAAAACACGTGAGTAAAACTTTATATAATTTTAGCATGACCATATCGGATATTATTCAGAAGTTTTCCTCTACTTCACAGCCTCTTTGTAAATGTATGTCAGTCGAAACAAGAGGAAACTGTTTAATGGTGATGCTATTAAAAGATTGTGATGTTAATGGTGTTCTAAGGACAAATAATCGACATCGTTGTTATAGGTCATGCAGATCTTAACGGTGTATTAGCTCTACTCATGTCCCGAAATTGACTTGGAAAGTATGTTAACGAGATGCTTTCTTCATGACGAGTGAAGACAGCTGCCAATATTTTCGTCTGTCCCCAATGACGTTCGGTACTGTTGCAATTAAGGGTCTTCGTATGTGTAGCGTTCTGTTGTGTGTTGCATATTTCAATCTCGCAATTTCATAATTTTTCAGTGAACACGTTTTTTTTATTTTCGCGGATCGTTATATTTTTATATAAATTTCTCCTTTCCAGAAGTACAAGGTTTATTCGTCAGTACCGAGTAATGGACCTTGATTGATCTTTCTTACGTTAATTTTAAAAATATTCGCCATTAGATTACAAACATTTGTCACAAGGATTCGTGTAAAATTTCCACAAGTTGAAATTTTGTCCTGG
Source organism: Periplaneta americana (assembly GCF_040183065.1). Taxonomy (NCBI): domain Eukaryota; kingdom Metazoa; phylum Arthropoda; class Insecta; order Blattodea; family Blattidae; genus Periplaneta; species Periplaneta americana. The sequence continues at coordinate 179,730,834 of NC_091121.1, read as the reverse complement.
TCTGATTTATTCATTTTGTCTTCGTTTGATTTATTCATTTTGTCCTGGTTTGATTGATTCATTTTGTCCTGGTTTGATTTATTCATTTTATCCTGGTTTGATTTATTCACTTTGTCCTGGGTTGATTGATTCACTTTGTCCTGGGTTGATTGATTCATTTTGTTCTGGTTTGATTTATTCATGTTGCCCTAGTTTGATTTATTCATTTTGTGCTGGTTTGATTTATTCCTTTTATCCTGGTTTGATTTATTCATGTTGCCCTGGTTTGATTTATTCATTTTGTCCTGGTTTGATTTATTCATTTTGTCCTGGTTTGATTTATTCATTTTGTCCTGGTTTGATTTATTCATTTTATCCTGGTTTGATTTATTCACTTTGTCCTGGGTTGATTGACTCATTTTGTTCTGGTTTGATTTATTCATGTTGCCCTGGTTTGATTTATTCATTTTGTCCTGGTTTGATTTATTCATTTTATCCTGGTTTGATTTATTCACTTTGTCCTGGGTTGATTGATTCACTTTGTCCTAGGTTGATTGACTCATTTTGTTCTGGTTTGATTTATTCATTTTATCTTGGTTTGATTTATTCAATTTGTCCTGGTTTGATTTATTCATTTTATCTTGGTTTGATTTATTCAATTTGTCCTGGTTTGATTTATTCATTTTGTCCTGGGTTGTTTGATGTATTCTTTTTGTTCTGGTTTGATTTATTCAATTTGTCCTGGTTTGATTTATTCATTTTATCTTAGTTTCATTATTCAATTTGTCCTGATTTGATTTATTCATTTTGTCCTGGTTTGATTTATTCTTTTTGTCCTGGTTTGATTTATTCATTTTATCTTGGTTTGATTTATTCAATTTGTCCTGATTTGATTTATTCATTTTGTCCTGGTTTGATTTATTCTTTTTGTCCTGGTGTGGTTTGTTCATTTTATCTTGGTTTGATTTATTCAATTTGTCCTGGTTTGATTTATTCATTTTAACTTGGTTTGATTTATTCAATTTGTCCTGATTTGATTTATTCATTTTGTCCTGGTGTGGTTTGTTCATTTTATCTTGGTTTGATTTCTTCAATTTGTCCTGGTTTGATTTATTCATTTTATCTTGGTCTGATTTATTCATTTTGTCCTGGTTTCATTCATTCTTTTTGTCCTGGTGTGGTTTGTTCATTTTATCTTGGTTCGATTTATTCCATTTGTCCTGATTTGATTTATTCATTTTGTCCTGGTTTGATTTATTTTTTTTGACCTGGTGTGGTTTGTTCATTTTATCTTGGTTTGATTTATTCAATTTGTCCTGGTTTGATTTATTCATTTGTCCTGGTTTTATTTATTCATTTTGTCCTGGTTTGATTTATTCTTTTTGTCCTATTGTGATTTATTCATTTTATCTTGGTTTGATTTATTCAATTTGTCCTGGTTTGATTTATTCATTTTTTTTGGTTTGATTTATTCACTTTGCTCTGGTTTGATTTATTCATTTTGTCCTGGTTTGATTTATTCATCTTGCCCTGGTTTGATTTAATCATCTTGTCCTGGTTTGATTTATTCATTTTGTCCTGGTTTGCTTTATTCATCGTGCCCTGGTTTGATTTAATCATCTTGTCCTGGTTTGATTTATTCATTTTGTCCTGGTTTGATTTATTCATCCCTAGTTTGATTTATTCATCTTGTTCTGGTTTGATTTATTCATCTTGCCATGGTTTGATTTAATCATCTTGTCCTGGTTTGATTTATTCATTTTGTCCTGGTTTGATTTAGTCATCTTGTCCTGGTTTGATTTATTCATCTTGTCCTGGTTTGATTTAATCATCTTGTCCTGGTTTGACTTATTCATCTTGTCCGGGTTTGATTTATTCATCTTGTCCTGGTTTGATTTATTCATCTTGTCCTGGTTTGATTTAATCATCTTGTCCTGGTTTGATTTAATCATCTTGTCCTGGTTTGATTTATTCATTTTGTCCTGGTTTGATTTAGTCATCTTGTCCTGGTTTGATTTAATCATCTTCTCCTGGTTTGATTTATTCATCTTGTCCTGGTTTGATTTATTCATTTTGTCTTGGTTTGATTTAAACATCTTGTCCTGGTTTGATCATTCTTTTCGCCTTGATTTCTCTCTTAATGTAATTTCATTTCGTAGGTTTGCTTGACATTGATTCCTCTAGATTGGATGAATCTTCATTTATTTATTTATTTGTTTATTTATTTATTTGTTTATTTATTTATTTATTTATTTTTATATGAGGAACACTATCAAATGTAAGTCCGAACTGGATGTTCATCTCGTCACGATACGAGTATTTTATTATTGAAAGTTAGTAAATTGAATGGGTGAGAATGATACAGTCCTAAGCCACACAGACAAAATTTTACAGGAGAACGTATGGAAAGTTTAAAGTCCAATGCTATTAGGTGCGGTATCATAATTTGTACTTTTTATAATATTTTACTAGCAGCTTCACCGTACGTGCAAGGAATGAACTCGCACAAAATACCATTTTTGTTAAAAGTATGGCTTTGTCCTATCTCATTCTCACCCCTTCAATTGTAATTCATTACAGTCACTGGAAACTGTGTCCGTCACATTGTAGCACTGTTCATTTATTCATTACTAGTAAACAGTATCTGTGTAAACGCGCTTAAAAATTTACACATCAGTGTTAAATTATTAAGGTCTATAAATCCTTCGTACTATAAACATGAGTAAGCATTTTCAAACAAACGCTGGTATATTGAAAGTTCGATGCTGGAATACAGAGATTCATTACTTTTAAATCCAGAATGAAAATGAAGCGAGAGCCTGGCTGACTGTTTGTGAATTAATTCCGCTTTGAGGTCGCCGTGATCACGCAAGGAAGTTGGACCTGATTGCTTCCTTACTAATCACTTTCTGTCTAATTTAACACTGTGCTGATCACTTGCTCCGAGCGTCATCTGCCAAACAGGATCCTTACTCATTGCTGCCACCTGAATTAATATCAGTAAAGCGACGCTACACCTTTTACAAAGGGAGGATTTTAATAGAAAAAATTGAAGACATTTTGTGACAATCATCAAACGAAAATAAGACCTCATGAAAAAAAATGAGAGCTAAGGCATTTTATATGTATCTTTACACGACACCGGCTAAAGTCTGGACATCTTACAATAGTCTAAAGCATACATGGGCACAATTTTCGGTTACTTGAGGCACTCGATTTAAAATAGTTTGTTTGCTAGGAGAGGAGACTGCAGAGTAGGATGGGAAATATAAACTGCTGTGACCTGCGTCACCTTATCGTAATCGCCAAGGCGGTCAGTGGCGAATTATTAGGAAAGCGCTTGGTTAACGTGAGACACTCGAAAACTTTTATTCAATTTGGCAGATTAATTCGGCAGCTTTAATCATAAACCTCTTTACTATTTCTCCATCATTGAATTGATTTAAACCACAGGCGAGAAATTGCGTAACCAGCCAATAATATTCCATGACGTTGTCCACGTTTATTTTCTTGAATATTGTGGCGTTTATCAAGATTACTTAATAGATTTGCATGTTATCGACCTGAAATAATTTCAGAAAATCATATTTCGTTTTCTACGCACATTTGATATTTTTTTTATAAATTTCTTTTGGAAATAGGCCTAATACGTACAAACAACATTTAGTAATTCCTCGTACCTTTTAATGCAGCGTGTTTAAGGTATAATGTCGTATTTAGTATACTATGCAAATATTAAGATCATAAATTTTCTTCGGAATAGTACGAAAAATAACATTTAATTTGTCTTACCTTCTAATTCAGCATGTTCTTTATGACATAAGGAGTAATGTCATTGTATATTCAATTTATTAATGCCTAATAGAATTTTCGAGCATAACATACATCGTATGTTCTCCCCTTCTAAACAGCAAAAAAAAAAAACTCTTCATCCCATTTCTCATGAAATCGTTTTCTAACGCGTACAAACTGCTTTGATAATGCCATTATGTCACCACTGATATTGCTTATGAAACATATAGTACCTGCCCACGCCTAGGAGCTACATGAGGGAGGAACGGGGACTGTGAAGATGATGTCACTCAGAGCGATAAGCTCTTTGAAGGTCAGTGAGGCATTATTTCTCAAGTGAGGCACGATGCCCATCTATGGTCTAAAGAAACAGAATTAAAGACGTTTTAAATATCTGTAAACTAAGGTGTCAATGTTAGGGAAAATTTTATAATAATCTGCTCATAGGCTTATGGAATAAGACAGTTCAAGATATCTGTCGTCGATTTGCAAAAGGGGACAAGTCCACAAAAAAAAATATTTTTAGGTTTTCATGCCATCGGGTTTATCCAGTAGATAGATTTTGGATAGTATAAGTAAAGTTTCAGAAGGTATCAGATCCACTGCTAAAAAGATGTTTCTATTGACCATACTTTTGCAAAACGGGACTAGTCCTATGTACATTAGGATGCAGAAAAGGACAAGCACCACAGATTACATACAGGCTACAGAATAGGACGATTCCTTATGTTAGTATATACCCATTGATAAGTCAGGCTGCAAAATCAGTAGAGTCTCATTACAATTGAGCTAAAAGCACAATAAAGTAGTATCTACTTCGTGAATTAAATATAAAGATCTTGTGTGGTATGTATCACAAACCCAGAACAAAAAGTTAAATATGACTATTTGAGAAATATTTTTGATAGGGAATTTAATATAAGTTTTGCAAAACTGGCAACAGATTGTTGCTCAACATGTATACAGATGCAGGAAAGAATTTGAAACACAAGAGGACAAAGTGAAAAATCACAGGTATTTATTCAGTTAAAGGTACAAAATTTGAAGGCCAAACAATTTTACAAGAGAATAAAATCCAATGATAAAGGTGTTTTCATTCTTTATTATGGCTGTCACAATATTCAAATTTTACCGAAAGTTCCAGATCGAAAGGCATATTATTCTTGTCAGTCATACATTTATAACTTCACAATCTGCCTTGGCTCTTCAAACGATGCACAAACTCCGGCAAACACATTTAACTATACTTGGCTTGAAAGTGAACATAGGGACTCAAACGAATTAGCTTCATGCTTATTTCATCGCTTAAAAAGCATAGACTTGTCCAATATCCACAAAATTGAACTATTCTGTGACGGCTGTAGTGCCAAAGAAAACCAAATATATATATATATATATATATATATATATGGTTTTCTTTGCCCACTTCATATATAGGGTGTTTCAGAAATACTTTGACAAACCTTAGAGGCATGTTCCACACACCAAAACAAGAAAAGAAGTTCATATAAACAAATGTCCGAAAATCATTAGTTTTTTAGTTATTGATGAAAGAACATAATGAAACATCTGTTAGATGTTGTTAGCTTGATAGCAAGTGTTGCAACTTTAATCGATTCAGAAACTCGTAAACAAATGTTCAAAATGTTCTCCTCTTGCACTCGTCGGATCATGGACTGTCGCACCCTTTCAAATACTCCCACACGGTATCGACTTGTATCGATAACATCATTCGATTATCTAACAAAATGAATCGGTTACAAACTTAAGTTGTTGGATTGTACCTCGAAACACGTTGAACGTAAATTTTCATTGTTATGGGTTTCTGAATTGATTAAAGTTGCAACACTTGCTACCAGGCTGACAATATCTAACATGTTTCATTATGTTCTTTCATTAATAACTAAAAAATAAGGATTTTCGGACATAGGCCTATGTTTATATGAACTTTTTTTTTTTTGTTTTGTGAACATTAGTTGAAATTAGGAGTACATTGTTGTTCTTCTCAATAATACACGTGAATAGTCATTGTCGTACTGTGGAGTGTAATAACAACTGCTGTGTTGCAGTGTTGAGTGGAATACCCATTGTTGACGGGTGCGTGGTTGTTATTGAAATAAAAGTCACATTATTGTTGAAAATAAAAGTTATAATATGTTATATCTCTTTGCCCCTCTCTACTAAGACATTTGTACAGTATTAACCAGTTCAAAGTTGAAATTGTTTTCTGAAGTCGGAAGCGACTTCGAGTGTTATAAGAACGCCTGTAAGAGTGGAGACAACGTCAAAAATGCAGAGAAACTAGACGAGTGTATAACAGGAAGAAAGCGTAACCCCATTTGCTTATAAATATGGAGATGCACTTTTATAAGCAAGACTTCTTGTTACGTTTTACAGGAATGAAATTATAGTCCCGTCGCTCTAATTTCCGGCAGCCAATCGCGTTGCAGGTCGGCTACATTTAAACGTGTGCGTCTTGTGATTCGCTGAGGAAGACGTTAATTTCTTAAGGCTCGATAAATACTTAATATAATCGCTCGCCATTTTTGCTCTTTCGTTGGCGTTCGCAGAAAGCACACGAAGACGTTATTTGCCGCTCAATTATTTGCTGAATTACATTGCGTTTGATTTATTATCATAGGAGCTACGACATGATAATGTTTAACGGTGTGGCAAATAGATTCCTCGTATGGTAGCTCGGCAACGAAAGAACAAAAATGGCGAACGATACTACCTACCTAGACTTTATAGAGCCTTCACTTCCTGAGACGTAAGCAAAGACGAGGAGTCACGCCGGGAATAACAGCAGTAGGCCTATTATCGTATAACAGTGTATAGGCGAATATTCTATAATAAAGGCTGCTACAAATGGGGAGCGCAGATGTTCGAGTGCGCACATTTATATACCACTGATTATATTCTCTTAGAAAGCAGTAGCGGAATATAATATAGCAATATAACGTAGGGAAGTGAACATCCAATAAAATTGTTCCATGTACGAGGTCTCACATTCATATAAAATACGTTACACAAAAAGCCTATAAACAGAAAGATCATATGATGGTAGTTCTTTTTGCCATAATCTACTCGTATTATGAATAAATGAAAATTTGTAAAACTTTGTATAACAGATAATATTGATACAAAAACTCAAAATCATCCTATGTACGAGACAGGTAGTCCCGTTACATTTCTTCCACAAAGAAATATTACATACAGTACATGAGGTAACGGGAAAATATATTGCGGTGTTGTATAATGAATCGAATAAATAATTGAAACTTCTGTCCCAGAAATTGTTCCTTTCATATTTAATATTATTGAATTAGAACATGGTTTGTAGGCCTCTTACATAAAGGACTCCATTACAAGCAAGCGACACGGAATATGTAATTTCCAGGCCTTAAGTTTTTCGGCACGATTTGTTACATAAAAAAAAAGACAGTTGTTATAGCTAATATGAAATAAATCATGTAGAGTTCTTCTTCTTCTTCTATGTATTATATAGTTGACCCGTTCCGAGACTACAATACATGATTAAAAAGTGGAATTGTCTATGTTTTTCTTGCACGTTCAATATGTCTTCCCATGGAATTGTAAGAATATGCTTGCCATGGTACATGTTCAGGGGACGTTCTTTCATTATGGTTATAATATTCATTTGTTTTTATGATCTGAGTGTATTTTTCTTATCATCCGTTTTTGTATTTGTTTTCTTGTGGTATTACTTTTTAATTGATCTCTTAGCGAAATATCCGAAAGAGATTTCATTTCACAAGTTTCTATTCTTTTTTTTTCATTTTATATTAACGTCGGCCTGGGTAGCGTAGTCTGAATAGCGCTGGCCTTCCGTGCTCGAGGCTGCGGATTCGATCCCGACCCAGGTCGATTCCGGCACATCGGCGACGCTGATATAACCTCGGCAGCTGTGAGCGTCGTTATATCATATTTTTTTTATATTAATACATCAGAAACTAAATTATTCCTTAAAGAAAATCGATATTGAACCCGCAAAACATTGAAGTGGTGTTATTGAACAGGTAGCTTGCTATAAATATTAACGGTTATTCTTAGTGATAAGAAGGGAAAGGAAGTTCGTGCATTTGCATATTTGCTCTCTATCGTTGTGTGAATATGCTGAAAGATTATCTACATGAATCACAAATTTCTGAATACAATGATATTACTTTTATTGTGCATAAAAGTGCATATTTTGCCTTTATTTATAAAAGCATAATATTTTAACATTTATGCAGGGAAACTGCAATTTATGTATGTTTATTTGTCTTTCCCTCATTTTTAAAAGTGTGTAACCTCGTAAACACGACTAATTTATGTTTATGAATTTTGAACATACATACATACATACATACAACATTCATTCATACATACATGCATACACACATACGTACATACATTACATACATACAAACATACATGCATACAGTACATACATACATACAACATACATACATAAATACATACATACATTACATACATACATACAACATTCATACATACATACATTACATACATACATACGTACATACGTACGTACATACATACATACAACATTCATTCATACATACATACATACATACATTACATTACATACAGTACATACATACATACATACATACATACATACATACACACATACATACATACATACATACATACAACATTCATACATTACATTACATTACATTACATACATACAGTACATGCATACATACATACATTACATTACATTACATACATAGAGTACATACATACATACATACATACATACATACATACATACAACATTCATTCATACATTCATACATTACATTACATACGACATTCATTCATTCATTCATTCATACATACATACATACATACGTACATACATGCATACACACACGTACGTACATACATTACATACATACAAACATACATGCATACAGTACATACATACAACATACATACATAAATACATACATACATATAGTACATACATACATACGTACATACATTACATACATACATACATACATACATTTATTCATACATACATGCATACACACACGTACGTACATACATGACATAGATAAAAAAACATACATGCATACAGTACATATATACATAAATATATACATACATAAATATATACATACAGTACATACATACATACAACATTCATTCATACATACATACATACACACGTACGTACATACATCACATACATACAACATACATTACATACATACACACATACATACGTAGCCTACATACACACGTACATACATACATATATACATTACATTATATTACATTACATTACATACATACATACAACATACATACATACATACATTACATTACATTACATTACATTACATTACATACAACATTCATTCATACATTCATACATACATACATTACATTACATTACATTACATACAACATTCATTCATAAATACATACATACAACATTTATTCATCCATAAATACATACATACAACATTCATTCATACATGCATACATACATAACATTACATATATACAGTACATGCACACATACATACATACATACATACATACATACATACAACATTCATACATAACATTACATATATACAGTACATACACATACATACATACAACATTCATTCATACATACATACATACATAACATTACATATATACAGTACATACACATACATACATACATACATACATACATAATATTATCTTTCACTATTGATAATTTTCGGTATATAGCAGATGTTAAAAGTGTAATTGTACAGTACCGTGTCCCCCTCATAATGTGTCTGAGGTGAGGGTCAGTAAAGAGGAAGAGAAAGATCTCATACGCTCCCCTAGCTTTACAATATGTAGTGGAGGAAATTGTGCCGTCATTTTCTTTCAGTAAATAAATTACACGAAATGTTATCTCTTCTCCCTTGCAGCAGCCTCGGTAGTTAAAATGGTTTCAGTGCAGCCGATGTGTTGCAAGGCATTCTTGGCAAGCAGGTAGCTCGGGTGCTAATTGAGTTGTGTCAATTCTTCAGTCGTGACAGTAGCGCATCGATTAAGAACTCTGCATTAGGCAGATGTTTCAGTGACCTAGTCACCGCCTCCTGGAATCTCGTGTTGCATTGTTAAGCGAAGTACACAACGACCGCACACGAGGTCTTGTGATTCTCAAGTGCTTATTAGGGTTGGCCACGTATTGCGGATAATAAGCCGGTCACGGAGTGCGTTATATGCCAACTAGGTCCTGGCTTCGAATTCGGGTAGGACATGACTGCTTGTCCATTGTAAATGTGATGCACTGTTATCTCTACGAGAGGTTGGTAGTCGTGCTGACCTGAGAGAACTGGGGTCCCACGACGTGACCGTTTAGTACAGCGTTGTCAGTTACAGCCTAAACGGAGCGGAGCGCTCCACTATAACTCGTTGCGTGCTCCGGTGCTTCCACAGACATAAGCAAGTTCACGCTCCGACTGCACGTCTCTAGCACCACAACCGGTTTCGGAGCTTACAACTCGGACACTACTGGTGTAGTATGTGTGGGCCGAGAAAATAACCTTAACACCACAGGGTACCAGTAGAGGACAGAAAAAGTACAATTTGTGTATTTTTGAAACTGTTTGAAATAGAATTCTGTCATGTGGATTTGAATTTCAAAATCGATCGAAAGAAAGGAAAAGAGATAAGTTAATTATTTATTTTAAGGGAAAGGACTTTAACCTTGTGGAGCGATTCGTACACACCGCTAAGTTTCTGTCTGAATAAGTTCTAGATTGGACGCGTTAGTATGTAAATGATGACAACTTATCTGGTAAAAAATGTTTGGAAACTTATTGTCTAGTCTATACTACTCTTCCTTTATTACTTGATCGTGGTGAAAAATTGAAGAAAAGCTCATTGATCTTTAGTAGTCTGTAGTTCATAAAGTTCCCTGACTTCCTAGTACAGGGACATCACTTTATTTTTACTTCAATTTTTATTGTACCTGAGTTTTTTAATGTACTTCACTCCCACCCCCTCTACTAGTAAACTTCCAACCGTTCTCCACACAGAACCAAGCGTATACAGTCAAAGTCGCCTTATGGTCATAGTAAACAAACAGCACTGAGTTAGTGAGTATAGTACGTTCCAGAAATATATTCGCGTATCCCAGTGACGAAAGAGCTTTCATTATTGAATCATATTCGAGCACAGGTACTGTCGTCCGTTTGCCTACGTCGCATCTCGGTTGCTCCCACCCGCTTCTGCTCGCCCCTCTGTAAAGGCTACTGGCTGGGCTGTCTTAGCTCTTTTCTGAAAACAATAATTTCTGTTAGGAATTTGACGTCTACGTAATATTATACAACTGTTTAAAGTAACTTAAATAAAAGGGCCTCGTTAAGTAATTAACTGTCACGTGATTTCCCTCCTTTCTACGCCCCTGCGACAAAGCCACTTGGGTCTTGGACGGACAGTAGATAGCATAGTAATTTTATCTTTTCGGATCGGGCAGAAATGAAGATTGAATTTACAGTACGTAAGGTATTCTTTTGTAGAGGAGGTACAGAATTAGTTGAACATGAGTTACTAGTACGAAGAGCGAAACTGGTAATTGGAATTAGGTAGAATAGTCTGTAGTACGATAATATGCAAAAAAAGAACTGAAGCCTGTATCGAAATGAACGGCCACCATTTTCAAAATTGTGTTTATGCTCGACCATGCCGAAATGTAGTAATTATACACCTGGTAGCAGCCCTTTAATGGACCTCATTAAAGTACACCTATTCATTGAAGTTCAGGTGTTCCATCAATCAGAAAATACCATTGTAGCAATATGAAAGCGCAAGTATCGATTATTCTCGGATATGCAATGGAAAGGCAACTAGCGCGAGATTAGACAAAGTTTCTCGGAAAAAATCAATACTTTCGCGTCTGCGCACATCTCACAATTTACGAGCTATTGCACAAGGTCAGTTCTGCTCCTCAGTCAGATAAGAATAACATGAATACTTATGTATAATTTCAAGTTAGAAATATGGTCGAAATATAGTTGTATGAAACTTGCCTATAATGGTAATTAAGACACTCGTATGAAAATTATGAAACTCGCTTGCGCTCATTTCTTAAACATACTCGCATCTTAATTACTACCATTATAGGTTCGTTGCATAATGTACTATTAAATATCCATATTGTGATTATTTTTCAATTTAACTTCATTCTTTGTATGCCAATGTGCTGTAGACAGTATAATATACACTGCATAATGAATACGTCCGAATGGATAGCTCAGTTCGTAAGTAAAAACACTCATTGTTAATACTGTACTGTATTTTGATTGAAGAAAAATCTAATAAAAATTATCAAACTCAAAATCGCGATATTTTCTACTGAAATGGATGAACTACTTTTCTTCCCTCCTATACCTATTAAAGTGATTTGTTTGTATTTTATGCCAAACTGCAGCCATGGAAAGGGGTAGCGAACGGTGTTTCCGGTTCTGAACCGTTAATCCAAAGGTATAGCCAGGTTAATATTAGAAATGTTAGTAAAAATAAAATGATGTCCCTGTATATCACTGTGCATTTCTGTGCATTAGGTTTTCTCAGGTGCTCCTGCCTCTAGTTTGTCTGTAATATAATTTTCAGTCCAACTCTGTGCACCTGTTAACGAATTGTAAACAATAGGCCTATATTTTTTTCACTTTGAATTTTGTTTGTATCTCTCAGAGCAAAATGCCTTCCTTTCAACTTTATTTTCTCATATATTAGAAGTTAAATTATGTTCCGTCGTAGTGCACTCTACAAATTACAATACAGAGTATGTTTTAACTGTGTAACACTATTATCGTCACATAAAATGTACACTTACCAGTGTCACTTTTGTTTGCCAGGCGTCTTTGTCGAAGTATAGCCTACGTTTGAATTCATTTCTATTTCCATTAGCCTTTAATAGTGGCAATTACATTGTGTCGCTTTTTTTATGACTGACAATGAGTTAACCTAATAAATTTGTGTGACTGCAAGTGGACAAGACAGCTGGCAAGCAATTGAATAAACGAATTAATTTGATTCAAACTATCAAGTGCATCGCCAAGAAAATGTCGGGTCGCAACGCACATCAACTTGAATGTCGGTCGCCGCTGCCGCTCTTCTTTTTGTACCGCTGGAAATCAGAGACGAGCAATTACACGAACCATGGATGCCGCTACTTGAAATTACATGCATTAACTGAAACACCGCAGTTTGAACGTAATTATTGGCTCCGTTCTCTGGGAATAGACACTGTAATGCAGATGCAATTGACCTTACAGCAAAACAAGATACAGCACTATTGCACGTGTCCACCTGCCGATTGGTACCGTCCTGCGTTTAGATATGGGCTGGCTTTAAAAGAGGACACAATGTATTGCTAGCGGGTCTGTCACGAGAGATGAAAATACTTAAGATGGAGACGAACATAGGGAATGTACACGGACATCATTTTATTTTTACTAACATTTTTAATATCAACTTGCCTGTACCTCTGGATCAACGCCGTTTGCTACTCCCTTCCATGACTGGAGCGATGATCCTGGCGTAATATACAAACAAATCACTTTACTAGGTACAAGACAGAAGAAGTCCACACCTGTGGAGTAACGGTCAGCGCGTCTGGCTGCGAAACCAGGTGGGCCGGGTTCGAATCCCGGTCGGGGCAAGTTGCCTGGTTGAGGTTTTCCCTCAACCCAATACGAGCAAATGCTGGGTAACTTTCGGTGCTGGACCCCGGACTCATTTCATTCAGACGCTAAATAACCTAGATGTTGATACAGCGTCGTAAAATCACCCAATAAAATTAAAATAAAAAAGAGGGAAGAAAAGTAGTTCATCTATTTACGTAAACTAGGAAATATTGCGCTTTTGAGTTTGTTGATTATTTTCATTAGGTTTTTGTTTAATCAAAATACAGTACAGTATTAACAATGAGTGTTTTTACTCACGAACTGAGCTGTCCATACGGACGTATTCATTATGCAATGTCGCCTATATTATACTGTCTACACGACATTAGCGTACAATATAGAGAATGAAGTTAAATTGAAAAATAATCATAATATGGATATTTAAACACATTTTTTAAAATGGTGGCCGTTCATTTCGATACAGGCTTCAGTTCTAATGTGCATATTATCGCACTATAGACTATTGTACCTAATCCCAATTACCAGTTTCGTCCTTCGTACTAGTAACTCATGTTGAAATAATTCTGTACCTACTCTATAAAAGAGTACCTTACGTACTGTAAATTCAATCTTCACTTCTGCCCGATCCGAAAAGATAAAATTACTCAGACATACTATCTACTGTCCGGCCAAGTGGTTATGTCGTAGGGTCGTAGAAAGGGAGGAAATCACGTGAAAGTTAATTACTTAACGAGGCCCTTTTATTTAAGTTATTTTAAACAGTTGTATAATATTACGTAGACGTCCAATTCCTAACAGAAATTAATGTTTTCAGAAAAGAGTTAAGACAGCCCAGTCACTAACTGGCGAATAAAAGCTGTTGGGGGGAAACCGGGATACGACGTAGGTAAATGGACGACAGTACCTGTGCGAAAATGATTCAATATTGAAAACTCTTTCGTCATTGGAAAACGCTAACATATTTCTGGAACGTACTATTTACTATGACTGTATATGCGGTCTTGGATCTGTGTGGAGGACGGTTGAACTTCATTAGTAGAAGGGGTGGGAGTGAAGTACATTAAGAAACTCAGGTACAATGAAAATTGAAGTAAAAATAAAATGATGTGCCTGTACAGGACAGCAATATAGGCTTATAAGGTACACGTTCAAATAACGCCACCTTAACACTTAACCCTCTCTTGCTCTGGAAATGAGTTATGTATATATAATTTATTTAAAAAAATAGTCTGCCCAGGCATCCTGGGTTGCCATAAACACAGAATAACACACATATAAGAATAGTAATGATTACAGTAAGAGTCAAATTGAAATGTGAACTAGGAGCTTGAGTTTAAGAAATAATAAATTTGTACATATATATGTAACAATCACACACTAACGAATAGAAAAGGGGGGGGATAATGATATTCCGTATAAATGATTTTTCAGAATTGCCACAGATCCTGTAATGGTTGAAGTAATTATTTTTGGAATGATGTCATGGATTCCAAATGTTTTGATAGTGTTTACAGTTGATCGTGGGATGGTGCCCCTCGCTCCGATCATTAAACCATGTACTTCCCAGGTGCCTTCCATCTGATATTTTTCTCGAAAATACGGAATGGTAGGCTCATAAATTTGTTGTTTCTCTTTGTTGACCTCGGATGGTTGGGTCTGGCTCATCTCAAATCTAACAGTTGAGTCCAAAAAATTATTACAAAACCTTTAATCTTATGTTTAGAAAATAACACAATGAAAATGGTGATATTAGGCCTATATACTGGAGAAGAATTACAGCTCAAATAGGAAAACTTTATATACTGACGTTATTAGGAACAGCTTATCCAATTAACGCCACCTATTCTCTAGAGTCCGTATAGGCCATTTTCTATCTGATGCTTTTCCAATTCACTGCGGGCTAAAGCAGGGAGATGCACTATCACCTTTACTTTTTAACTTCGCTCTAGAATATGCCATTAGGAAAGTTCAGGATAACACAGAGGGTTTGGAATTGAACGGGTTACATCAGCTTCTTGTCTATGTGGATGACGTGAATATGTTAGGAGAAAATCCACACACTATTAGGGAAAACGCGGAAATTCTTGTTGAAGCAAGTAGAGCGATAGGGTTGGAAGTAAATCCCGAAAAGACTAAGTATATGATTATGTCTCGTGACCAGAATATTGTACGAAATGGAAATATAAAAATTGGAGATTTATCCTTCGAAGAGGTGGAAAAATTCAAATATCTTGGAGCAACAGTAACAAATCTAAATGACACTCGGGAGGAAATTAAACGCAGAATAAATATGGGAAATGCCTGTTATTATTCGGTTGAGAAGCTTTTGTCATCTAGTCTTCTGTCAAAAAGTCTGAAAGTTAGAATTTATAAAACAGTTATATTACCGGTTGTTCTGTATGGTTGTGAAAGTTGGACTCTCACTTTGAGAGAGGAACAGAGATTAAGGGTGTTTGAGAATATGGTTCTTAGGAAAATATTTGGGGCTAAGAGGGATGAAGTTACAGGAGAATGGAGAAAGTTACACAGCGCAGAGCTGCACGCATTGTATACTTCACCTGACATAATAAGGAACATAAAATCCAGACGTTTGAGATGGGCAGGACATGTAGCACGTATGGGCGAATCCAGAAATGCATATAGAGTGTTAGTTCGGAGGCCGGAGGGAAAAAGACCTTTGGGGAGGCCGAGACGTAGATGGGAAGATAATATTAAAATGGATTTGAGGGAGGTAGGATATGATGGTAGAGACTGGATTAATCTTGCTCAGGATAGGGACCAATGGCGGGCTTATGTGAGGGCGGCAATGAACCTTCGGGTTGCTTAAAAGCCAGTAAGTAAGTAAGTAAGTAAGTAAGTATGTATTCTCTAGTAACCAATACACTTATAATTATTAATGAATTATTTTTCCTAAGTAATAAAAATTGAACTAAGTAACTACATTTGAGTTTCTGTTAATTAAAGCTACAAAATCACTAATGAAATGTTCTTAAATGTTCTTCTACAAAGCGATAATTCCGACCGCAATCGACAAAATAGCCGCGTGTAAGAAGTTGCTACGTCAGCAAAGAAAAATTACAATTACGCTTTGTTGAAGCGGCAACTGAGGAAACCAGTTTGTCAGCGAAGTGTTCGCCGTAGGCAGATGTACTGCAATTTGGAACCATACTCTCTGACTTTCTCTCTGTTTCCTGAGGAAAGTATGAAGTCCGTGGTATGAGAGGTGTAATTTCGAGCGTTTATTTCTGAAGGACCTCCCCGGCTTTTGAAAACTTTTTCATACCCTCATGAGGAGATGAAGTTTTAGGGAGGCCGGCACGTAACTCTGCAAGCCACTGCAGTAATGAAATAAGTTATGGGCCGGCGTATACATGGCACAGCGCTATGTGATTTGTTCCTACAGCGGCGCCAACTTCAACACCTCCAGAATTTACGTCTTACATGGAATACATGCTTAGTTTAATATTTATACTTATCCACGTAAATAATTGCGTTCATTTACATCAGTAATTATTAGTTCTTTGCTATTGGTAAGCTTGCACTTAATTATTTAACCCTTGGCGACCTCCTTCCACGACCGGAGTTCTATGATACTGGTGTAATATGCAAACAAATCACTTTACTAGGTACAGGAGGGAAGAAAAGTAGTTCATCCATTTACGTAAACTAGGAAATATCGCGATTTTGAGTTTGATAATTTTCATTAGGTTTTTGTTTAATCAAAATACAGTACAGTAGAGGAGAAGGTGGAAATATGGGCTACCATTTTATTTTCCTCGTAATAATGGAAAATGGTGTGGCATATTGCTTGGAAATCTTTATTGACATACAGAGTAGTTATTCATATACAATTTTTCCAGTCTTAAAGGTCAATAGTTCCAATAGATATTTGCATATAATTACTTTTTGAAAGAAAGACGAACTGGTCCTCTACAGGTAGTAGGGTCTAAATATGGGCTACCACAAAAATTTGAAAATAAAATTGGAAAAAACAAAGAAACATACGTAGGAAATATGTGTCACATGAATGGCAATATTCTATAACAAATAACGATAGTGAAAATACGGTACGTGTTAATGTGTTGGTAATATGGGCTACCTATCCAATATTTGACACATAGCGGTAGCCCATATTAGCAGTATCGACTCATGAATGTTTCTAAGATTATGTATGGCAATTGTTGTCCTAAATAAATATTACTCTTATGCCATGTGATAGAGCTATTCTTCGTCAGTGTAACACATCAAGCGTGATTTATAAATATGAAATATATTTCTTTCAATAAAATTGAACCTATATACCTGCAAAAACTTTGAAATTGATGAAAAACATAAAGGACACACGACATCCACACCACAAAGGCAACTGGTTTATCTCTTTGTGCACGCAAACTGATGGACACGAGATGTACTTTTAGAGCTTTTTCTCTAGGTAACAACACCATATATAGTCAAAAACAAGGTAGCCCATATTACCACTCCTAGCCCATATTTCCACCTTCTCCTCTATTAACAATGAGTGCTTTTACTCACGAACTGAGCTATCCATGCGGACGTATTCATTATGCAGTGTATATTATACTGTCTACAACACATTAGCGTACACTATAGAGAATGAAGTTAAATTGAAAAAATAATCATAATATAGATATTTAAACATATTTTTTTTTTAAATGGTGGCAGTTCATTTCGATACAGGCTTCAGTTCTAATATGCATATTATCGCACTATAGACTATTGTACGTAATTCCAATTACCAGGTTCGTCCTTCTTATCAGTAACTCTTGTTGAAATAATTCTTTATCTACTCTATAAAAGAGTACCTTACGTACTGTAAATTCAATCTTCACTTATGCCCTATCCGAAAAGATAAAATTACTCATACATGCTATCTACTGTCCGTACAATTGGTTACGTCGCAGCGTCGTAGAAAGGGGGGAAATCACGTGACAGTTAATTACTTAACTAGGCCCTTTTATTTAAGTTATTTTAAACAATTGTATGGGTAGCCTATAATATTACGTAGACGTCCAATTGCTAACAGAAATTAATGTTCTCAGAAAAGAGCTAAGACAGCCCAGCCACTAGCATTTACAGAGAGGCGAATAGAAGCAGGTGAGGGAAACCGGGATGCGACGTAGGAAAATGGAAAATGATGCAATATTGAAAGCTCTTTCGTCACTGGAAAACACGAACATATTTTTGGAACGTACTGTTTACTATGACCATGACTGTATATGCGGTCTTGGTTCTGTGTGGAGGACGGTTGAACTTCTTTAGTAGTGTAAGGGGTGGGAGTGAGGTACATTAAAAAACTCAGGTACAATAAAAATTGAAGTAAAAATAAAATGATGTCCCTGTACATCGAACATGTACTGAAACAATGGAAACAAAGCTGTCAAGGAATGGGAATAAAAATAGAAGATAAATTCCTATTTAATTTACAATTTGCAGACGATCAAGTAGTGATTTCCCAAGATCTTTTTGATTTAGAATTTATGGTCAAAAGATTAAACAAATTTTATGAATCCTGGGTCTCTCTATAAATTATAAGAAGACAATATTTGGCCATTAATACTAAAAGTAGTGGTAATATTGTTATAGATGATGAAATTGAAATTAAACAAGTTAACCAGGCAAAATACCTAGGTACAATTATAACTAAAGCAGAAGGTATTGACGAAGAGGAAATAAAAA
Source organism: Periplaneta americana (assembly GCF_040183065.1). Lineage (NCBI taxonomy): Eukaryota > Metazoa > Arthropoda > Insecta > Blattodea > Blattidae > Periplaneta > Periplaneta americana. Next base: position 179,711,683 of record NC_091121.1, on the reverse strand, counting down.
ACCGAACTGAACAAAGTAAAAAAATTATAACATGTTTAAATTCTATATGGTGGGATAAACATCTTTGGAAGGATATCATAAAATATATTGGCAAAATGTTAGTTGAAACTGTATTAAACTACGGAAGTGAAATATGGGTAATGAATGCATACTTACTTACTGGCTTTTAAGGAACCCGGAGGTTCATTGCCGCCCTCACATAAGCCCGCCATTGGTCCCTATCCTGAGAAAGATTAATCCAGTCTCTATCATCATATCCCACCTCCCTCAAATCCATTTTAATATTATCTTCCCGCCTACGTCTCTGCCTCCCTAAAGGTCTTTTTCCTCCGGTCTCCCAACTAACACTCTATATGCATTTCTGGATTCACCCATACGTGCTACATGTCCTGCCCATCTCAAACATCTGGATTTAATGTTCCTAATTATGTCAGGTGAAGAATACAATGCGTGCAGTTCTGTGTTGTGTAACTTTCTCCATTGTCCTGTAACTTCATCCCTCATAGCCCCAAATATTTTCCTAAGCACCTTATTCTCAAACACCCTTAATCTCTGTTCCTCTCTCAAAGTGAGAGTCCAACTTTCACAACCATACAGAACAGCCGGTAATATAACTGTTTTATAAATTCTAACTTTCAGATTTTTCGACAGCAGACTGGATGATAAAAGTTTCTCAACCGAATAATAACAGGCATTTCCCATATTTATTCTGTGTTTAATTTCCTCCCGAGTATCATTTATATCTGTTGCTGTTGCTCTCAGATATTTGATCTTCTCCACCTCTTCAAAAGATAAAATTCCAATATTTATATTTCCATTTCGTACAATATTCTCGTCACAAGACATAATCACATACTTTTTCTTTTCGGGATTTATTTCCAAACCTATCTCTTTACTTGCTTCCAGTAAAATTCCCGTGTTTTCCCTAATTGTTTGTGGATTTTCTCCTAACATATTCACGTCATCCACATAGACAAGAAGCTGATGTAACCCGTTCAGTTCCAAATCCTGCTCGTTATCCTGAACTTTCCTAATGGCATATTGTAGAGCGAAGTTAAAAAGTAAAGGTGATAGTGCATCTCCTCATGCATATTATAGTAAAAGAATTTTGGCCGTAGAAATGGATTATTTGAGACGAAGTGCTAGAGTCTCCCGCTTGGAGCACATTAAAAATGAAGAAATTAGGCATAGAATGGATGCTGAAGAGACAGTGTTAAATAGAATAGAAAACAAGAGTTTGAAGTGGTTTGATCATCTCATGAGAATGGGTGAAGATAGATGGCCTAAACAAATTTACCAGTTGAAACCTCCAGGAAGAAGAGGAAGATGTAGACCAAAAAGATCTTGGGACAACGAAGTAATGGAGGTCATGCACAAGAGGGGGCTGAGGACTGAAGACAGAAGACTTTTGGAGGATTGGCACATATATATATACACATATATATATATATATATATATATATATATCGCTACTTAATGTAGCTCCCCAAATTCACCTCGATGCTGGTTAGGCACCGGTCACATACCCTGGCCGAAATTGTATGAGAAAAAATTTTCCCCCATGACGACAGGAACCGCGCTCATTTCATACAGCTAGTCCAATACGTGACGCCTTAGATCATGACTCTACGGCGAGGGATATTCTTAATTTATTTTTCTTAATTATATACTAGCCTAAAGGTAACAGAGTTACTGCTTCATTACATTTTATTTAGGTCACTTTTAACATTACATACTTGAAATATAGTCTCCTGCCATGTCAACAATAGGCTACGCTGCCAAATTCTTGGAAGACGGCGGACTCCATCTGCAGCAGCATTTCTGGATCTCTCTCACTAATCAATCTAAAGCTCTTCGGACGTCAACTCTTGATTGAAAGCGAATGCCTCGCTTCCACCCAAGTTGCAATAGTTCAGTATGGTAGGACTTCTCTCCCACAGGCTTCTTGTAATGCCCTAAAGCACCGATTTGCATGTTTTTCTCTTGCAACTTGGATTTTTATGAAGCACCTTTGTTCTACCTTTAGTACTGTATTGTTCACTAAAAATCAGAAACAGCCACTGTACTTGAATATTGAAAATTTATGAAACAGTCGCTGTTCTATCACGTAGTACAAGATTTCAATGGTCACCGCTAGGAGCACTGATTTACAGCATTGGTACCATTACTTATCGAATGCCTGTTATCTTTTTATGGCTACTACATGCCTGAAGACCCTCAATTGTCCGCCTGGATGGCGCAGTCGATAATGTGCTGGCCTTCTGTGCCCGAGGTTGTGGGTGCGATCCCGGCCTAGGTCGATGGCATTTAAGTGTGTTTAAATGCGACAGGCTCATGTCAGTAGATTTACTGGCATGTAAAAGAATTCCTGTGGGACAAAACTCATATAACCTCGGCAATTGCGAGCGTCGTTAAGTAAAACATAAAACGCAGATTACTCAACATATCCATGAGCCAACAACACTACAATGAAGAAGTGAACACAATCAAAAACATAGCACAAGAAAACGGTTACAACCCAAACATAATAGACAATATCATAAGAAAGACAAAACAAAAACTTAACAAACACAAAAACACGCAAAACACAACACAAACACAATAACACAAGAAATACATCACACTAACATATGAAAACATAAGCACACATAAGATCGCATCTTCATTCAGAAAGCAGAAATACAACATAACATACAGAACAGAAAACACACTACAAAGACATCTCAACACACAAATAACACAAACAAATACGACCACACAGGTGTATACAAACTCACATGTAATAGTTGCGACAAGTTTTACATTGGACAGACAGGCAGATCATTCCAAACACGCTACAAAGAACACATTAAAGCAATAACCAGAGGACACAATACATCTACATACGCCGATCACATAACCAATGCTAACCATACATACAATAACATAAATGCGGACATGGAAATCCTACACACACAACCCAAGAACCAAAAACTCAACACACTAGAACAATACGAAATATACAAACACACTTTTTTTTTTTAATTTAGACCGGCCAGAGGCCGTTTACTAAAGTTATCTATTTTGTTTTCTGTTTTCGTTTTTCATTTGTTTTGCTTACATTAATACAAACACAACACCCATGCCCGAGGCGGGACTCGAACCCACAACCCTTCGAACCAAGCGATAGGGACATGCCGTGCCCCTACAGCTTGAGCCATCCGGGCCGGCGTAGACAACATCATAAGAAATACAAAACAAAAAACAAGAAATGCATCACACTAACATATGAAAACAAAAGCACACATAAGATCGCATCTTCATTCAGAAAGCAGAAATACAACATAGCATACAGAACAGCACTAAAACACACCCTGATCAAATTCTCAACACACAGATCAATTTCAGTACACACACACTATTTGACTCCACTTTTCAACAATCAAACGCACCCACACAACAGGAGAGAGAAGTTCGAGATGACGCCGAGATCTAGTAGGCTCTGAGGATGGTGTGATGAGACACCGAAACAGCTGTAAGCCGCACAGACTTACATAATTAACACGAGTAAGTCCGCTAGTTAATCAATTACTTATAATTTAAAAATGTTTAAGACCCCCAATTTATCAACTTCATCTATTGTTTACATTTATCTTGTTTTTCTTCATTACGTGATGTTAAAACTTATCCCTTGTACAGCCCATGCAGGACCACGGGAAGCGGAGGTTAAAACTTCCATCTCTGCAGACAATCAGCATTATTAGCCTGCCCTACGTACTTGCCGCCTTATCCTCACGAAAAAACCCTCTGGTATTCATTTCTGCAGACTTCCAGAGGCTTAGTGGACTGCAGAGCCATAATGCGATCTGAAATATTAGATATAGTCCGCGTCACCGTTTTTGGCGTGTGAAATAAGTAATGGGAACGTTAAGTGCTAGTGTTTTACATTTGCCGCAGTCAGTCTGACAACTGTGTTTGGAAAACGGCTGATGTGACGTGTATAGGAAGTGGTACAATTCTCATATGCATTAGCAACATGCTCACAATCTAGGCACTATATATCTAGGACACACGCCAAAAACGCTGGTGCCAGCTATAACTGCAGAAAAAAACATAATCTCATCGCGAATCGAACCCAAGACCTTCCACATGGTATGTGCATGATATGTTGGCATTGCAAGTCTTTGCAACTATTTCTGAGTAAAATTAAAACAGAACAAATACAATTTGAAATACATTTTTGGATCTGAATTTTCTTCGTATTTATGTGCAATTCCAGATGGAACCTTTAAGTCCTCGTATCGTCTTGTCCACAAATTGCAGTCTTGAGGTCACACGAGCTGCTTGGCTTGTGTAATCACGTTTCTTTAAGCTAGACTCAATACCGCGGTAATAATTACTCGCTGTCTCCGACTGCGGACAGTGACCTGAGTGCGACAACAGCTTAAGGGACAGTTTTCTTGTAGCTGCGTGGCTTTCATGGTGTAGGAGGAGAATATGTTTTACATTTCATTTTCATTTATTTCAGCCGTAATTCCGTCGATAACTTCGGCTCCTGACTAAATGTGTTACAGTCTCTCGAAAGATACTGTGGAACACGTGATGGACAGAGTTGTTGAGAGTTTGGGTTTCCCCGAATACTTTAAGAGTATATGTACGTGAACGACCACAAATATTATCAGAAAATGCAGGCTCTAAATTTCTAAAATTTTATAAGGAAATGAACTCTCAATCGGACAAAAATTACAAGGTACCACAAGAATACTTAGAACTTAAATATCTGATAAAAGTATAAAAAAGTTACTGATAATATTTTTAGAATTCACTTTTTACTTTAAATTAAATTTTCCAAAATTTGAAAATATTCACACATATTATTTCGGAACTCCAAACCATTAGAATTCTTAAATTTTGTATATTGATTTAATATGCATTTATGTAAAAGGTAGACTACAATAATGCCCATTTCTTTGAAAATATAAAAATTAGGTCATAAGAATTATGTAAATTTCAATATATTTTATATAGGACAAATGAAAAATTAATTGTATTAAAATAAACAACTCTACATGTCTGAGAGTTGTGTACTTTTCAGAAATAAGTGTTTATTAGACGCAGGAAAAATATTGAAGATGCCAGAGAGACCATAACAATGTTATGGTTGCCAAATGATGTAACCGCAGAATTATTTTTCATACTTTGATAAAACTGGTTTGAAAACTATTATTAATAATCTTTTTTATACTTTTATCAGATATTTAAGTTCTAATAAGTCTCGTTGTGGCACCTTGTAATTTTTGTCCGATTGTGAGTTCATTTACTTATAAAATTTTATAAATTTAGAGCCTGCATTTTCTGACAATATTTTTGGTATTTCGCGTATATATATCCTTAAACTTCATCTCCCTTTCTTATCGTACTGGATTTTAATAGTCTCTGTAGTTGAAAATCGTTCTCATATCAATAACAGTATAATCATATTCTACCTGTTAGTTAATATACAGTATAACCCAGTTAATACGCTCATCAAGAGACTGTGTTTGCCCTTGTATTGTACAGGGACATCAATTATTTTTACTTCAATTTTTATTGTACCTGAGTTTTGGAATGTACTTCACTCCCACCCCTTCTACTAGTAAACTTCCAACCGTTCACGACACTGAGCCGAGGGCGCGTAAGCAGTACTGAGTTAGTAAGTATAGTACGTTCCAGAAATATGTTCGCGTTTTCCAGTGACAAAAGAGCTTTCAATATTGAATCATATTTTCGCACAGGTACTGTCGTCCGTTTGCCTACGTCGCATCCCGGTTTCCCCAATCTGCTTCTGTTCGCCCCTCTGTTAAGTCTAGTAGCTGGGCTATCTTAGCTCTTTTCTGAAAACATTAATTTCTATTAGGAATTGGACGTCTACGTAATATTATACAACTGTATTTTGATTAAACAAAAACCTAATGAAAATTATCAAACTCAAAATTGCGATATTTCCTAGTTTACATAAATGGATGAACTACTTCTCTTCCCTCCTATACCTAATAAAGTGATTTGTGTGTATAATACGCCAGTATCATCGAACTCCAGTCGTGGAAGGGGTAGCAAACGGTGTTTCCGGTTTCAATCGTTAATAGAAAGGTATAGCCAGGTTAATATTAAAAATGTTAGTAAAAATAAAATGATGTCCCTGTACTAGCCCTGTGATGTCTCCGCGGTGGCTGGCATTGTACTGACCACGGTGAAGATTGTACCTTACTGACAAATTCATGTACTTATTCCCCTTCTGAGGTATTCACCAACCCACTCTAGCTACTTTGCCATCTGCCTATAACGCAAAGTGTAGTGAAAACTTCTAGGTTAAAGCTGTATGTTTTCTTCAAAATTAGTATCTGTGATGGAATTAATTAATTTCCTCTCTACGCGACTGCACTGGCCTTTGTTGCGTTACATTTCGCCGCAATTTACCGTCTCAACTACCTACCCACTCATCTGTACAGGGTGTAAAGGGTATAAGAGCCGTCCTTTTCACAGTCGTCGAGAACGGTTTTCAGGATGAAAGAATGTCCTTACAACATAAAATCAAAACTTGATAGTTCTCTCCCCCCAAAAAAAATATATTTTTCTTACTTTATTTGCGTTATACTGCTTAAATCGTTAGTAAAATTACGAAAAGAATTACATCAATAGGTACATCTAGCAAAAAGTTAATATTAGTTTAAATAAATATTTGTGTGTTTCATTACGTTTTCGTGAAATTAAACAATAATGCATGCTTAAATTTGTTAATATTCTGGCGTGAGAGACGTGGCAACGTGTTCAGCAGGCAGTACTCTGCACAGATTTAAGTACGAGTCAGCTGAGTTCAAGCTCCCTGTCCATAGCTCTACTGCAGAGCGGATGGCAGTTCAGTACAGGGTGTTCGATAAACAATTTACAATGTAATTCACAGTTTAGGACTATCATATGTTATTAATTTATGGAGAAAGTCGTCATAATTCAAGTGAGGCAAGAAGGATGTACTGTCAACGTTTTCCGCAAAGAAAGTTACCTAATCGGCGAACAGTAGCAGTTTCATTTATTAGAGTAGAATAAGGATGAAGAGAATGAGAAAAATCAGTATGTCAATATGAGAATGAATATGAATACAATTAGGATTGGGATAGGAGGATCAGGAAGAATATTTTTAATCGATATATCTAACTTGAAATGTCAGAGAAGTATAAGAAGCGAAATGTCAAAGTCTTAGATTTTGTATGTACGAGTAAGTTAGGCCTTTAGTTCGTTCATGATCCGAACACCCTGAGTGAGTTACTATGGTAACAGTTCTTGTAGTTTCCTTTGTTTCGCTTTCTTGGTAACGAGGTATAGGAAAGGGGTAGAGCGACAAAGAGTTAAAAGAAATGTAAGTCTAACAAACGTTGTTGGCAATACTGTACAGACTTCAGTAGTATTTTGGTAGTGTTGTTTGTTTGTATTTTGCACTTCACCTCTTCCACTGACGAGTTCTCTCAATTTGTGGTGCAGAACAAACTTTCTGCGTACTTTCTGTCTTTAAAGAGAAGAAGGAAGAGTTTTTTTACTTCCCAAATGCCTCTCCTTAAAAGGACAGGAAATTTGAGTCACGTAATACAAAAAGTGTCACACCGGCAAAGTTTTTATCGCCACGTCTCCTAGCATTATTTAAATGAAGTCGATGCTTTTAAATTACACCCCATCCTCTGTGTCTGTCTGTCTTGCCTTTATTCCTCACTAATTGTTTGACTATAAATTCAGAAGATTAAGTTCTCTCTGTCTCTGAGATTAACATGGTTTCGTATCGTACTTGTTACATATTGTAGTCCCAGCACTGCAGCACAAAGGTTTCTGTTGAGCTTTCACGTGTTTACTTCTTGAATTGTGATAACTTAACCACAAACAATGAAACTGTGATATGGTTGTAATGAAACAATAATGGCATACTTGTAGTGAAGATACCTACAGCACTACACCAGTTTCAGTAAGGCGTATTTTTATTTCCATTTCAAATTATGAGAAAAGAGAAGGTGGAGAAGTTATATCAATGAGAAAGGATAACCATGACTATGAGCAGTGATGTACACGATGAGAATGAGGTCAGCGAAGTGATGGGGTCCATTATGACTGCTCCAAATACACTAACAGTAGTGAGGAGAAAAGCAGAGATGATGAAACTTGTAACAAATGTGACGATGATGATGAAAGTAATAATCGATTATTGCTATGACAATGACTTTGATGAAAATAGTGATGGTTTAGTAATATAATACCGACGATGAACGTGTTATTATTATTATTATTATTATTATTATTATTATTATTATTATTGTTACCATTATTATTATTATTATTGTTACCATTATTATTTTTATTATTATTATTACTATTATGATGACCACTACAAAGATTATGATGACGAACACTACGAAGATTAAGATGACGAACACTACGAAGATTATGATGACGAACACTACGAAGATTAGGATGACGAACACTACAAAGATTATGATGGCGGACACTACGAAGATTATGACGAACACTACGAAGATTATGATGACGAACACTACGAAAATTATGATGACGAACACTACGAAGATTATGACTACGGACACTACGAAGATTATGATGAAGAACACTACGAAGATTATGATGACGAACACTACAAAGATTATGATGGAGGACACTACGAAGATTAAGATGACGAACACTACGAAGATTATGATGACGAACACTACGAAAATTATGATGACGAACACTACGAAGATTATGACGACGAACACTACGAAGATTATGACGACGAACACTACGAAGATTATGACGACGAACACTACGAAGATTATGACGACGAACACTACGAAGATTATGACGACGGACACTACGAAGATTATGACGACGAACACTACGAAGATTATGACGACGAACACTACGAAGATTATGACGACGAACACTACGAAGATTATGACGACGAACACTACGAAGATTAAGGTGACGAACACTACAAAGATTAAGATGACGAACACTACAAAGATTAAGATGACGAACACTAGAAAGATTAAGATGACGAACACTACGAAGATTAAGATGACGAACACTACGAAGATTATGATGACGAACACTACGAAGATTATGATGACGAACACTACGAAGATTAAGATGACGAACACTACGAAGATTAAGATGACGAACACTACGAAGATTATGATGACGAACACTACAAAGATTAAGATGACGAACACTACGAAGATTAAGATGACGAACACTACGAAGATTAAGATGACGAACACTACAAAGATTAAGATGACGAACACTACGAAGATTAGGATGACGAACACTTCGAAGATTATGATGACGAACACTACGAAGACTAAGATGACGAACACTACGAAGATTAAGATGACGAACACTACGAAGATTAGGATGACGAACACTACGAAGATTAAGATGATGAAGGTAACGATGATAGAAAATGATGGCGAACACAACTATAAATTAATGATGGCAAAAAAACGTTAATTGGCTATAATTTACTTCTACTACTGCTGCTGCTGTTGATATCAGCGATTAGGACGGCCATGATAACAGCAACGATGAGAATGTTGGTGTAGTGTTGGTGGTTTTGTTGAGCATATCATAGCATAACTGTGATATAATAATAGTAAGCCGACAGCCCAACAGTTAAGCTGAATGTTAAGTATACTGGTAAAGTAAAAAGGGTTATACATATCCACCCTTATAACAACCCTTCGCCAATCTTACACCCCCGAATATCCTTTATTGTCACCATCTATGCTTTTTCGCTTAATTCGACGATATTTAGGTATTGCTTAGACATGCATTTTACTCTAAACTCTAAGGGTTAAATGACTGGTTGTAAGAGGGCGTAGTAGTACATGAAAGGGGTGTATGTAATAGGGTTACGAAATGCATTTCCCTAACGTAAGAAACAGACGCAAGAACCAAGAGACAAATGATCCCGTAACTGAGACAAGGCCAGTTTTTATATGAACATTGATTGTACAGTTTCGCCTGTTCCCGTCTGTTACTCTGTAATTGGCTGGGGTCTGAGATTTGCTATGTAAGGGTCGGACTTCTAATTAGAAGAGGTTTTTGTTATCCTTCTTTAGCATGAGAGAAAGGAAAAAGGGGCAATGAGAAATAAGCTCTATGTGCAAGACAGGAGCGTTGCTAAGCGTTGCGGTAACCATAGAGATGGCTGCTACTGCGTCGCTTTCATTTTCAATTCGATTCTATTTTTGTATCATCAGCAGTTCCCCTGCAAGTTGAAGGTGTACAGCACGGTAACATATGGCTTCCCTTCCTATTAAACATCCTTCCAAATAACTACCGACCGAAAGAAAGAATTCTGCCATAATGACGGCGATTATTATTATTATTATTATTATTATTATTATTATTATTATTATTAGCTTAAATTACCCGGCGTTGCCCGGGTTTTAAATTTTGGTCTATTTCTAAATAAACTGTATGTTAGACTTATCGGAGACCTCGGCAAGGGAACTATATAAAATCAAAACGAACCATATTTACTTATGTTTTCTCCTCCCTAGTGACAAATATTAAAGAAAGTGCCACTAATATCCAAAGAAACTGACTAATCGAAATAATTCCATCTCACCTATGAATAGAGTTTTAACAACATTAAGACCTTATGCTTCAGGGATATTTAAGATATTTAACATTGTGATTGATTATAATATTTATCGTACCACGGCATTATGCATTATTAAGCCTTTCTGCCCACAATATATTTAATTTTCTTCAAGGCCAAACTATAATCTGTAACGGATGGATTCTATCAACTACATGGATTTCAGGGTGTTTTGCAGTAACGGAGACTATACTCATGAGAATTCACTCTCCTGGAGAAGGCAATGTAGAACACTACCACAACAGAAAATCGTATTTTTATATAAACGGCCAAGTCATTAGTGACCATAACTTATTAATAAGAGACGGGTTAACAGTAACAGTAAAATAGCTCTATATTATTATTGCAATATTATAATATTGTAATATTATCACAAATATTACTATAAATTATAATAATTGCTTAAAATCGAATGGCTATAATAGCAATACGTGGGATAAAAACATCATCTTCTTTCGTTTTTCCAGTTAATATTGCCACTCATATTACATTTCGCATGAGTTTTTGACACAAATTCTTGTTAGTGCATAATTTTGGTGAGTCAATATTTCGCAATAGTAGGTCTACTATGGCTATTCAATATTAAGTAAATTATATGGTAGCAATCCTTGTAGTTTGAAAGAATTCTAGAATTAAATTGGATAAAACAGTCTGCTCACTATCTACAAAACTGCATCGAGGAATTCATAATACGGTCCTGGACTGCGTAAAGATACTTAAATTATCTAGTTTTAGCCTTCATGATGTGTAACAACAATGTAATTTAATTTCGTGTTAAAATTTCCAAGGCCTCGTGAAAGTCTATGTTGAATACAACAGACAATAATAAAGAATAATTGACTGTAGAAGATTTTGCATTTTAATATAATACATGAATATTTGATCTATTTCTTTTTATTTTTTATAATTTTAATGAATTTAACTTCCATTTGCACAATTTTAATGTAGCCTATGTTCTTCTCCTGGTTATGAAGGTTAAATGTGCAAACTTTGGCACATATCGGTCAAAGCGTGTAGATTTCTATAGAGAACATACACATACATACATACATACATACATACATACATACATACATACATACATACATACATACATACATACATACATACATACATACCCACATTCAATTTTATATATTAAGATTATTAGGCCTATTATAAAAATTACAAAAGAAAATCACAGACTCCCTGTTTTCCTGTAATGATATCCCCATAGTGTAATCGCCATTTGACAAGGACATACTCCTGTGAATCAAAATATTATCTATAGTAATGTCACAAGAGGTTCGCTTGTGGATTTATCGGGCAATCTCAGATCTCGAATGACTTTTATTAGCACTATTTCGTGAATAAAATAAAAGTGTAAATAATATGTCCCTAAAATTCGCTCACAAAATGTTAATAGCTACATATATTTATGAATAATTACCTATTCAGACATTGTGAAGTTGAAATATATAATATCGATTACTGCTATAAAAATAATTGGATGTTATTCTGTAATGCCAATCGAGAAAAGTGAAATATAGGTTTAACAATGTTAATTACATGTACTGCTCTTTTCTCTTGTTATTTATAAGAAAAATACATTTTCATTATCTGCTGAAATCACAATTTAATTTAAACATTTTATAATTTACAAGTTAGTAACCTGCTTAATACATTAATTAAATGAACAATTGTTGAAAACGCAGCTATCAAGTCGGAATGAAGGAGTGTCATTTTCTTTAGATACAATGGATATGGAATTAGAAGATGATGTAAAAGTGGAAGTAGGATTCTACACTTTATTTGGTACTTCATTGTTACGTTAATGGATTCATGTTCATCGATTTACGGGGAAACAGTTGGCGACAGTGATTGTGTTGTAATGTCCAAACTCGACCTATATGAATTAATTTACTATGTATATATGATTTACAAGAAAACGTTTGATATTACATAGGAAGGGATATGCAAGTGACAAGTTTTTAATATTTTGAATTCACAATGCAATTTTATTTAGTTAATTTTTAATTTTACGTGTTTATACTAACACAAGATGCAACACATACGTTACGTAAAATATATGCATATCGAACATGATATGAGTGACGATTGCAGAATCAGTCTTGCTCTGCCATCACGGATTCATTGTCAATATTTTGCTTTGATTGTACGAATGTCATTTTCACGCGAGAGAGTCACTGTTTGATGTCATTCTTAATGTAGACAGTGGCAGGCAGGTGAGTGACGTTTAGAGCTGGCTACACACACTGAGATCCGTGTCATGAGACGGCCTCGAGGGACGACTCTCTGATACCATTTCTATCGTGTGTCGTGTTGTCATGATTGATCAGCGCATGTATCTGGTGTTCATTCGGAATAATGAGACACCTAGATACTGATACAAAGAGAGTCTCGACATGTGTAGGCGACAGGCTTGTATCTGCAGGAATCGGATGTACAGTGGAACCTCTCATTTACGGACATCGAAGAGACGTAACAATCTGTCCGCATCTGGGAGGTGTCCTTTATTGGGAGGGAGGCTCCCCAATCTAACAGTAAATTTATAATATGCATTATTTATCCCTTCACGCTTTACATGAAATGTATTACTGTAGAATAATTCTAAATACAGTATACTACAGTAAATTCTTTGCAACTCTGAACTACAGTAGATAAGATCGAAAAAGGAAAATACAGTACTGTGCCATGCATTTTTATTCTACGTCTACAGTTATCCAGTACGGTACTGTAATTTACAGTTTTCAACTTAACCTTTACGTTCAGGTGCCATGTATCTCGAAACAGAATTAATTGAAGTGAAGAGAATAATCCTACTAACCCTATCGCGTATCGAATACAATTTCACGATCGCGGACCTTATTGTCGTCTTTCATGTTAAGGAATTTCTGCACTAAATTTTCCATTTTTGTAACACATTAGTCTTGAAATCCAAGTTCTGTCCGCAGTCAGGAGGTAAAGCAAGCTTTAGGACTGTGAAACAGCTGTCCGTGTCCGTGTCTGAGAGTGTCCGTAAACGAGAGTTAAATTTATCGTTATTTCTAGATTATTTCAGTTGGGACATAAAAATCTGTCCGTATATGAGGAGTTCCGTATCTTGGGGGTGTCCTTAAAGAGAGGTTTCACTGTATTTCGGTCGTAGTAGAGTTATATAAACTGGGAAATATGTAAGTTCGAGTTTTAGGAAAATTAGCCTATACTCAGTTTGTTATACAGATGGGAAACTTTTTTCAGTTGAATTAAAACGTTAGGGCTAACCTTGCCAATCATTAACGAGAGGTGGGGGATAGCTAGTTAACCTGTTTGACAGGATGTTCCTACAACATATTAACGTTCTTTGTTATCCTGCCTCAGTCTAGACCACAGATGGGCATCGTGCCTCACTTGAGATTTTGTGCCTCACTGACCTTCACAGAGCTTATCGCTCTGAGTGACATCATCTTCACAGTCCCCGTTTTTCCCTCACGCAACTCCTAGGCGTGGGCAGATTCTATATCAGTTTCATAAGCAATATCAGTAGTGGCATAATGGCATTATCAAAGCAGTGTGTACACGTTAGAAAACGATTATTTCATGAGGAATGGGAGGAAGAGTTTTTTTGCTGTTTAGAATGGGAGAACATACGATGTATGTTATGCTCGAAAATCCTATTAGGCATTAATAAATTTAATATACAACGACATTACTCCTTATGTCATAAAGAACATGCAGAATTAGAAGGTAAGACAAATTAAATGTTATTTTTCATACTATTTCGAAGAAAATTTATGATCTTAACATTTGCATAGTATACTAAATACGACATTATACCACAATCTACTATATACAGTCACGAAGCTTGAGTTTTGAGGGTGCTAGAAACAATAGACTGTGACGGTACTATTTTGCATTGCCTGTAATGAGGCGATATTAGCGATCCTAGTGGTGAGCAACTATCTAATGTTTGCATATTTACTACATATTGAGCTTCGCGACTGTATATACTAGACTGTGGTTATACCATAAACACGCTGCATTAAAAGGTACGAGGAATTAAATGTTGTTTGTAGGGAAATTATAAATATAAAATATACCAACCAATAAAGGTAGGGATGCTAACAAAGTATAAAACAACAAATAGATACCAGCCTGAAGCCGTTCAGGCTGGTATCCCCAACCTGAAATAAAAAAAAGGGTTGGAATAAGACTTCCTTCAAAAAATAAATAAAATGGTATTATATCCAAAAGAAATTTATAAAAAAAGAATATCAAATATGCGTAAAAAACTAAATATGATTTTCTGAAATTATTTTAGGTCGAGAACGTGCAAATCTATTAATTAATCTTGAGAAACGCCGGAATATTCAAGAAAATAAACGTAGACAACGTGATGGAATATTATTGGCTAGTTATGCAATTTCTCAATGATAGAGAAACAGTAAAGAGGTTTATGATTAAAGCTGCCGAATTAATTTGCCAAATTGAATAAAAGTTTTCGAGTCTCTCACGTTAACCAAGCGCTTTCCTAATAATTCGCCACGACCGCCTTAGCGATTACGATAAGGTGACGCAGGTCACAGCAGTTTATATTTCCCATCCTACTCAGCAGTCTCCTCTCCTAGTAACCAAACTATTTCAAATCGAGTGCCTCACGTAACCGAAAATTGTGCCCATGTATGATCTAGACCCTCTTGTCACCTAGTTAAGATCAGTTTTTGAACACGTCATTTACAATTATTTTTCATTCGGTTGATGAATATTGTGATTGGTGTGCTTTGTAATTAGTTTTTATTTAATAAGTGGTAGAGGACATTACATACAATCTGCTACAAAGGAAGTTGTGTGTCATGTTTATATGTATTTCCAGAGCGAATATGACAATACAAGGAATGGAAAACAATTTGTGTTTATCATGTTTTTGGAGAGAACACTTAAGGGGCGGGTGTATGTAGTTGCATGAGAGAAAATGAATCGGAAGAGAAGGTTAAAAGCCCTTTCAAAAAACACATTCACGACTCTTCTGTTATAATATTGGAAGCTTTAGCACGAACAGTACTTTCTTTACATAATGGAGAATTTATCTTTAGCTTAAACGATATTTTCCGGAAGTTCGCAAAACACGAAACACTACAAATTAAAGTTTCACGCTACTAAATACGGATAGTTCTAAAAATACTGGATTCCAGTACAGCTGAAACGAGGACAATAACAAATATTTAATGGAATGTAGTGACTGTTGTTTCCCTTCGAAACGAATTTTTAAGAAAAATGAGGGAATTAGGAAGATCTAAGTATAATATTTTTAGATGAAATTATTTTAGATGTAGTTCAATATTTTGCGTCCATATTTTCCTTTACCTGAATTTGCTTTTCTTAACTTACTTCTGAAACTTCCTATACAGTAATCCCGCCTCGAATTGGTGGTTGTCAGACAGTTTAAAATTTCAGCGGGAAGCTTGTCTCTGTAAAAAAAAAAAAAAACAGTGTAATTTATATCTGTTTTTTTTCTTTCCGTAAGTAGTCCAACATATCTTCAGAATTATTTTACTCTGGGCTTGCTACTATATTACAAAGTAGAATTGAGATCTTCATAATATTTTCCAGTCGCAAAGCATCTCATTGTTACCACAACTCCCTCCCTAGAACAAACTACTTCTCTCATAAAGAGTATCTTCTTTTTACATTTCAATACAGATAGATCCAAGGATTGCTGGTAAAATTCATGTTCTGGGAATGATAAGTTAATTAAGTAGTAAAATATCGCTGCAATCGAAAAGTATTGGGAATAAATTTGAATAAGGAACAAAAAAGAGTTTCTTTCCTAGGCAGGATTCGAACCACGAAAGTCTTAGTTACCAGTCTATCGTGCTCTGGAGTGAACAAGGCTCTGAAATCAGCTACAAGGGTCGGTCCGGTTTTTTTGCCACTACTGTACATCAATTTAGCATTAAAGTTATTACTCATATTTTTCACATTGAAGTAGGCCTATGTATACATATTTTGCGCCCTCCTATCATGAGACATCTCATATTATAATAGTTATTTATGGTACTTGTGAGGTAAGTGCATCTTTATTACATGAGCGCAATAAAGATCACGCTCACAAGTGCCATACATAATTTTATCCATGACCATAACGAAAAATTATGTTTTATAAAAGAAAATATGTTGAAAATAAGTCCTCATATAATCACATATGATGGCATGGATTTTAGAATCGATACGTGTACTAGGTAGGTTATGATGTAGGAGGCCATGATTAGTGAAGAATGGTTTCTAAGGCGTTGGATAAATAACAAATTATAATTAACTATATAATTTTAATATATACTTTTTCATTTTAAATGTGCATTTTCGTCTTTTTGAAGTTTCAGGGATTATTTAGAAGTGTTCACGGGACTAATGTGATTAAAATAATTTCACATTTTACTTCTGTAAACTTAAGAGGAATATTAAAACGTAATTAATCATCGTGTCTGTTTAGCTCAGTTGACTAACGCGTGTTGTTACAAAATTATAAAATCCTAAATCCTTTTAACCCAACTTCGCAGGCTCAAATCTCCTCGCACCCCAAAAGGTAAATTATTACAAATTAAAAAAAAAATAGATATTACGTATGAATCCAATACACAAATTACGACGTAGTAGATACAGAAAAGAGGGGGAGATTGAGTGTATATATATTTAAGAAATGGTAATAAAGAAGTAGAGGTAGTGACATCTAGTAGGATGTTTCGAAGTAGGATGTCATCAGTCAGCCGAGGTCCACCTTGACAAGAAGTCGATCTATGAGCCTACGGTCAACTATTTCAAGCTGAGATATGCCTTAATTCACGTTGAGGTATCCGGCTTGCTCATAGGTGCTCGAGGGACTATACCAGCTTTTTTCGAAGAATTTCGACGGAAATTTGTTCTGCAAACATCTTTGAGGGATGACATTGTGATAATTGTGTTAAAAAAATCCTGCCAAATCCTAATTAACCACATGGTGCCACATTAATAGCAATCGTAATGTTTCACGCCCTTTTCTTTGTTTCCCTTTTTTTAAATTTAATACCTATGTTTACATATGTATAATAATTATTTTTGAGGATATACTGAGTCCGTAAGGGCTACCCTCAATGGGGGCAGTTTAGTATTATTATTATTATTATTATTATTATTATTATTATTATTATTATTATTATTATTATATTAACTTCTTGATTAATACTTGAATGGAAAAGTATACGTGCGTGCCCGGGTACTAGAAAAATACTAATGAACTGTGAGATAAAGTTCAAACTACGAGGTAAAGCTTTTATCTCACTAGTGAAATAAAGTAATGTTGAATAAAACCTACTTTACAAACGCAAAAGTATTTAGTAAAGGCATGCTTTTCGTTGTGGTCATGGATAAAATATATTAGTGTATGTAGCCCACTTAACAAACAGAAGCCTCTTGTGACGTATGTTCACGTGAGTACACAAAAACATCACTTTAACACAGAGTGTAATAGTTTCAATATATCGCCACTGCAACTTCGAAAAAGAATGAACTTCATTTAGTCGTGGAAGATGTTGCGACGTGTGGTTTTGTACAGCCCTGGTCTCGTTCTTTCTGCCTTCATTTCGTTCACGTTCGTCATTTGCCTTGTGGTCCCGCGTTCCTCAAGTTGTTAGGCCGTAATCTCGACATCAAAGCTGCAATAAATTAAAACAAACCGAAAGCTCGACTCCTGCGCCTGTAATCAGGGGATGCGACCTGCACCGCACCTCATTAATGCGCAAACTGGGCACTTGTTCTGCGTAGTTAATGCGGGTGGGCGAGGGGCCTTTCCTTTACTTCGCCATTTATTCACTTCGCATTTTGACCTTCCGCTTCTCTTGCGTACAGGCATCAAATAAACCACTAACAACCACAATATTTTCGGATTAGTCTCTACAGACTGAAACTTCAAACGTAAAGCTTCTGTTTGCATTTATTATTATTATTATTATTATTATTATTATTATTATTGACAATAATGACTTTGACTTCAGCAAAGCCTTCGATTCTGTAGACATTGACTTGTTAATATGTAAACTCAGAAGACTACACCTAGAAGAGCTCGTTGTCCTGTGGTTTGTCTCTTACCTTAATGGCCGCCAACAAAGTGTGATAGTTGGAAATCGTTCTTCCTCTTGGCAGGTCGTGAGGTCAGGGATCCCACAGGGATCAGTTCTTGGCCCTTCACTATTTACAATTTATATCAACGACATATCAGAATCTCTAACGTACTGCCGACACCATCTCTATGCAGACGACCTTCAAATATACATAAAATTCCACACTGACGAAATAAATGATGCAATAACTAAAATGAATGACGATCTGGACTACATCGTCATTTGCCTTGCTGAAAATATCCTTGACTCAGCTCTACATCGTCCAGTTGCTCAACAAACTCCATGAAAATCAGTCGGTACTCTGCAGTGTTCACAGTCTGGTTAAAAAAAATTGGCCCCACTATTCTCTGTGCGGATATTGCGCACCAAACTCCGATTTTAACCGGGTGCATAGGTGCTTCATGGATGACATGTGGATTTTCGATGGCCCAATGGCGTGAGTTCTGTGAGTTCACATAAAGAGTCGTTGATTTAATGTGTACTGCATTTTCACGTTGACACAAAATGTCGAAAACAGCTGCCAACAATAGGAATAAAACATAAACATCTCCGCATCTAGTGCTGCCAACAATAGGAATAAAACATAAACATCTGCTCATCTAGTGACAAGGAATCGAAACTCCAGAACATTCTGCTTAATTTGGTGCTAAAATTGGGTCAGTGCTGCCAACAATAGGAATAAAACATAAACATCTGCGCATCTAGTGACAAGGAATCGAAACTCCAGAACATTCTGCTTAATTTGGTGCTAAAATTGGGTCAATGCTGCCAACAATAGGAATAAAACATAAACATCTGCGCATCTAGTGACAAGGAATCGAAACTCCAGAACATTCCGCTTAATTTGGTGCTAAAATTGGGTCAGTGCTGCCAACAATAGGAATAAAACATAAACATCTGCGCATCTAGTGACAAGGAATCGAAACTCCAGAACATTCTGCTTAATTTGGTCCTAAATTGGGTCAGTGCTGCCAACAATAGGAATAAAACATAAACATCTGCCCATCTAGTGACAAGGAATCGAGACTCCAGAACATTCTGCTTAATTTGGTGCTAAAATTGGGTCAGTGCTGCCAACAATAGGAATAAAACATAAACATCTGCGCATCTAGTGACAAGGAATCGAAAGCTCCAGAACATTCTGCTTAATTTGGTGCTAAAATTGGGTCAGTGCTGCCAACAATAGGAATAAAACATAAACATCTGCGCATCTAGTGACAAGGAATCGAAACTCCAGAACATTCTGCGTAATTTGGTGCTAAAATTGGGTCATTGAATGAATTTTCAACGGAATAATTAAAGAAAGAAATGTGTCAGTTCTATATAAATCACTCTGTCTGTAGCAAAGGTTCTACGAAGCAAGAAACCACGGCAGTCCCTAAATTTGACGCTGGTCTGAATCTTCGGTTACGGCACCGTACAGGCAAAGTTGGCCACATGTCAGTGTTCTAAAAATGTGATCGTTCATTTTCAACCCGACATTAAGATAACTGGAAATAGGAACACGTTTGCTTAGCAGGGGGTTGGCACCATTGATAACAGAGCTCTTCATCTCCCAGTGGGTTTTGAGCGTATTCGCCACGCGTGTTTGTAGAGTACCAACCACTTGAGAATGCTTTTAGTAAGGTTAATCTTAGATAACTTCTGTGTACACACGGAAGAAGCTTCTGTCAGTGCTCCAGTCACTGTCTGGGGAAGAGAGAGAGAGGTTTGTTTTTAGAATACAAGCACTAGAGAGTTCTGGTTTTCAAATTAGAAATAATAGGATATAATTTTGTTGCTTTTATGGAACTAAATACTGTGTTAGTCTGTATTGAGTATTTAATAATATTTTTGTTCCTTTGACTGTTCACCCAATTATTACGGTTGTTGAATTTCTAAAAGACGTTCCCTTAGTTATTTGTTTAACGTACACCCCACCCTCTCCTTGCTCTCTGTTTATACTTTCCTGATACGAGGTGCACTAAAGTTTCTGGAACTCGTCTGTTTGTTCCTTATTATGAGGGGTTGCTACGGAAATACCTTCCATAAAAATAAAACAGTTGAAGTGATTTTCTTTCTACGTTATCTGTATCTGTTACAGGGGTTCACAAATATTGCTATGTGAAATTATTTTCTTCAGGAATTGCACTATGTATGAAAGGGCGGTTAAAAGTAGGCACCGGGAAAAGTATTGCTATCATCTTAGTATGCAACATAGCATACCTGCTTTGAGAGGGATGGGGTGAATAACGATAGACAGCGTGACGTTGGCAGTAATACAGTTTGGTTCATGAGAAATGAAGTAATGCATGAAAGTCTCATTAGTTGTGCGTCCTTTTGACTAGTTTCCAGTGATTAGCTATGAAGCTTACAAAGTGCAATTCTAATTTATTCTCATTAAGAGACTTAAATATTTCATTGTACTTGACGTATTGGTAATATTATTTACGTATTGACGCGTTGCAATGAACTATGACATGTATGTGCAAGACATGTAACGTGTATCATATTCGGATAACGTGTTTCAAGAAACTTAGCGGATTTCTTCATATAGCTTGCAGCATCCGTAATATATAGTAACACATTTTCGAATTGCACACATGATGGCCATAGCAACTCCATAGCACTATCATAAAGTTCACATATTATGGTGGAATAATTAACCCTCTCTAACACTTCACTCATTAAGTGATAGGGTCTACAGCAACATTCCGCACTAAGGGCACTTACAGCAACATTTGCAACGTGACGTCCAATGGAGTACATGCTTTCATCAATAGAAAGCAACCCATATCTTCTCATTTTGTAATTTACACTTCGCTTCAGGCAGACATTTCTCATATCCATGTTGCACATACTTCTTCCGCAGTGTTTCTTTTTTAGGAATTTGTCTTCCAGTGTACTTTTCTGAAAAGCCACGGAGTTTCGCGTTTTCTAATTTGTTTAACGGAATATTTGAAGCATTAACTGCGTCACACATATATTCGTAAAATGTTCGTTCAAGTAGTTGTGAAGGAGATTCCTGTTGTACCTTGCTTAAATTCTGTTGTCTTTTACATGGGCGTTTATGCTTATTGCTATTTATATGCTTCTTAACGTTGCATGCCATGTCGGCTGCCAATTCACAAAACAGTTCATTACCATGGATGGAAAACACACTTTATTGACGAACGTATTACCTTAGTGCTTCTACTGGGTGTTCATTTCAAAGTGTGTCATGACGTCACTGTTGTTGGGTCACCGATTTGAAGCGAGTTTCAGCTTAAATGTTAGAGAAGTTGCCTATTATTTAAGGCGTTCTTCAATCTGAACTTGAGAAGGTGTACGGTATAACTTGAACGTCGTAGCAACAGATGGCGGTCTGTACGGTCTGTGTGCTACCATAACCTCTTTCGAACTGTGTTTTGCGCCGGCAAGTCGTACGCAGGGTATTTGTTATCATCGGTTGCGTACGGTAACATTCCACAACACAAATCAAATGCTCCGTGTCCATGTTGACCGTCGAAGTTAATGTAAACAAATACGTAAGTAATCGTCTTAACCCTCTCCCCATATCCCGACAGTACGTATTTCCAAACAGTTCACATTCCTGCCACTACTGGCGTTACCGTACGTATCGGCACGTACTCTTCAGAATGAACGCCGTACTTGCTAGCCAACTTCTCTGCCTCTTAGATTATACACCTGAGCTGCGGAAGTGTAGGAAGATTGAATTCTCTAGGCTCATCAGCTAGCCACATGACGGCATACAGCGAGCCAAGACACATTTTGAACTGAACACCCAGTATCTTGCGTACTTTTGGTCTCAGCATTCTGAAGACCCGTGTCGATTGCTTTTGACTGCGTTGTACTAAGCTACACCGGCACTACTCCTACCTGCACAGTGATGCTTGCAAGAGTCCTCGGTTCATAAACATTAGCTATACTACATCGCGCGTTTCGCTGTAAGCAATACTTTCTCCGTAGTCTGGTTATCAGTAACCTAAAAACGTAAACATATTAACCTGACGTCAACAGTATAATTAGAAAAACGATGTGATGATTCAGATGTGAGAGACTACATAAGGAATAATCAATTCTATTGAATCTCGTGTTATATTGTACGTTGATTTAATCAATTGTGGGGAGTTAGTGCGTGTCGTTACCATGGCAACATGTTTTTCTTAGGTGCTGTGACATAGACTAGTCCGATAGTGAAAATAGGGCAATTTCTGTTACTGCAAGCAAGTCCTGCAGTGTTTCTCGATGGTTTATAGTTTCAAGAGCGAAGAGAAGTCCTGAAATATACGGTGACAGATTCTTGCTATAATTTATGGATTAATATTAATAGCTTGTGATTGGCTGATCTTTTTTGTCTTGATGTAAACTTATAACGTAGAAGTTTGAAGATTTTATGCTTCCAATTTCACATCGTTAAAACTGCGTCTATATACATGAATATACTGAGAAATATCTTATTTAACGACATTATTTTTCATAGTTCCAACGTCACCATTATGTTAAAGTCTTCATTGCGAATGATGCTTAAGGGAAGACTCCACTGAAAATCGTGAAAATTTTTCCAATTTTTTTTAGCCATTTCACTTATTCAGAATTTATATTTTCATACCCCAAATAGATTCAGCTCAATTCTGATTACAA
Source organism: Periplaneta americana (assembly GCF_040183065.1). Lineage (NCBI taxonomy): Eukaryota > Metazoa > Arthropoda > Insecta > Blattodea > Blattidae > Periplaneta > Periplaneta americana. Next base: position 179,688,274 of record NC_091121.1, on the reverse strand, counting down.
ATACTCGTATGTTTACACTTTTTAAATTAAGGCTGGAAGTGGGCGTGGAATTTAAAGAGCTGTCAAAATTGTTTTTCATCGAAGAATTCTTTTTTAAAATTTCTGATTACAAATCTAGTAACTTTTTGTTGGCTCCCTGAAGTTACTAGATGAATGTAGCAGAGGAGAATATTAATTTACATAAATATTCATTTTATTTTAAATCTATTTTCTGTGTTCATTTTTGTTGATTCAACACCAACTTTCTCATACCAAATATTAATCAATCTGGATGAAATTTTTACTGCAAGTATTTATGAGGTAGCTGCATCTTTCTATGCATTAAGAAAAATATTAATAAAATAAACTAGCAGCATTTCTCACAAAATAAATGCCTAGAAACATGCAGCTACCTCATAAATACTTGCAGTAAAAATTTCATCCACATTGATTAATATTTGGCATAAGAAAGTTGGTGTTGAATCAACAAAAATGAACACAGAAAAATAGATTTGAAAATAAAATGAATATTAAAAATTAATATTCTCCTCCGCTACATTAATCTAGTAACTTCAGGGAGCCAACAAAAAGTTACTAGATTTGTAATCAGAAATTTTAAAAAAGAATTCTTCCATGAAAAACAATTTTGACAACTCTTTAAATTCCACGCCCACTTCCAGCCTTAATTTAAAAGGTGTAAACATACGAGTATTTGTAATCAGAATTGAGCTGAATCCATTTGGGGGTATGAAAATATAAATTCTGAATAAGCGAAATATCTAAAAAAAATTGTATATATATACTGGGTGTTCATTTCAAAGTGTGTCATTACGTCACTGTTGTGAGTCAGCGATTTGAAGCGAGTTTCAGCTTTTATGTCAGAGAAGTTGCCTATTATTCAAGGCGTTCAGTCTGAACTTGAGAACGTGTACGGTATAACTTGAATGTCGTAGCAACAGATGGCAGTCTGTAAAGTCTGTGTGCTACCATAACCTCTTTCGAACTGTGTTTTGCGCGGGCAAGTCGTACGCAGGGTATTTGTTATCATCGATTGCGTACGGCAACATTCCACAACACAAATCAAATGCTCCGTGCCATGTTGACCGTCGAAGTTAATGTCAACAAATACGTAAGTAATCGTCTTAACCCTCTCCCCATATCCCGACAGTAAGAAAAAAAACTCACTTCAGTACGTGTTTCCAAACAGTTCACATTCTTGCCACTACTGGCGTTACCGTACGTATTGGTAAGTAATCTTCAGAATGAACGCCGTACTTGCTAGGCAACTTCTCTCGCATTTAGGTAATACGCCTCTGCGGAAGATTGAATTCTCTAGGCTCATCGGATAGCCACATGACGACATACAGCGAGCCATGACACATTTTGAACTGAACACCCAGTATATATATATATATATATATATATATATATATATATATATATATATATATATATTATTTTAATGTACCGAAGTACATATGATATTTCCATGCAGATGTTCTGCGTCATCATACGATGACGAGAGAATTTTTCTCCGTTCCATTACTCTTTCATCGTAAAAAAAATTTGGAAAAATTTTCATGATTTTCAGTGGAGTCTTCCCTTAAGTAACCCGTATCATAGTAAAATATTAAAATAGTATAGATTAAGTATGATATATTTTAGCGTCGGTTTTATGTATTATATCATGTTAGTGTTAGTCATGGAGTTATATCAAAGGTTTATTAGTGTGAACGAAATTGCTAGAAACAAGAGTAAGAGAAAGGAAAGAATGGAACTAATAATTATACGAGAAGAAAATGAAAAGCAAAATGAAATGAGGAAACAAAAATGTATATCATACATAAAACAAGAATAAGGGCAAAATATTTTAGAAAAAAAAAGTAGAGATAGATGAATGGATTAATAAGGTAATGAAGGAATGAATAAACAGCTCAACGGATGTTTGAGAAAATGAATGTGTCACAATATGTATTATGCGATTAAATAAAGGAATTGGAATATAGGCATGAATTAATCGTTTATTAAATTAATGGAGCAAACAATGATTTAAGAAAGTTGTAGGAGAATGGAATAAATTAATGAATTTATTAAGCGAAATGGTAGTAGTGAATGAATGAAGCAAATGAATGAAAGGTTTGTCTTAAAATGATTAATAGGAATACGGAATAAATTTATGGATGATTTTTATATTAAGCGACATGGTACAAGTCTAGGAGTGAATGAATGAAATGAGTCAGTGAAACAAATGGACGAAAAGTTTAACTTAATGTGGTTAATAGGAATACTGAATAAATTGATGAAGAAATTGGCTAAATAAATAAATAAATATAACCAATTGATTGGTAGAAAGAAGGAATAAATGGATAAATGACGTGAGAGGTGCAATGCAAGATTGAAGTAAAGGGAAGTGCATGCAGAAGCTAGAGTTTTGTATTCTTGTACATCCTGCAACCGCTGAGATCCGGATGCCAACTGGAGCCCCATCTAGCCGGGATCTGCTGAACTGATATCTGCAGATGGGACTATAACGTCACGCGCCAGGAATGGCAGGGTGCCAGCGTCTTATTCAATTTGAAATACCCTTCCGCTCAATATTTGTTGAATATTTCCTGACTGCGAATTGATCTTCCTCCATTTCGCATTTATATTGCCGCATCATTGGCACAACTGTGTAGCGTTTGTAGCTCATTTACTAGCTGACGTCAGGGCTTCCCAGAGTCTGCGACGGGTTCCCCATGATACCGGCCAGACATGACAACAACCATAATGATAATTAAGGCGATAAATAAAAAGATAATGATAATATGAACAGATGAGGAGCTCATGATAATGTGCTATAGAATGAAAAGGAAATGACGTCGAACGCAATAAGGGAGAATAAGAAGATAATGGTGAAAAATGACAAAAGATGAAGATTGGAAAGCACCGGCTTAGTACAAGCGGTAGATGTGCTTGTCTGCGTTCGCCATGGGTTCGATTCCCGGTTGGGCTGACTATCTAGTTGGATTTTTCTCGGAGGTATTCCCCAATTACAGAATGAACCGTAAGTAATTGTCATTAATTTGAGGAAGTTATTCTTTGAGATATTTCAAACAAAAAAAAAATTTAATATAATTTTGCTCGTTTTTGTTTCCATTTTGAGATAAATATTCTTTTATATAAATATTTCATAGCATTTTTTGGGAAATCCACTGATTTAATTCCCTATATGCTCAGCCAATTTAAGAGAGAGTAGTGTATTAGCCTATGATAATAAATGACTGAAAGAATTCATTTTTGTTCTTTAAATATGCAGAAATTTAATCCGAACAAATGTAACTTTTTGTTCTGCAAAGAGAAAATCCACAAACGATTAGGGAAAACACGGAAATTTTACTTGGAGCAAATAAAGAAATAGGTTTGGAAGTAAATCCCGAAAAGACAAAGTATATGATTATGACTCGTGACGGGAATATTGTACGAAATGGAAATATAAACATTGGAAATTTATCTTTTGAAGAGGTGAAGAAGTTCAAATATCTTGGAGCAACAGTAACAAATATAAATGATACTCGGGAGGAAATTAAACACAGAATAAATATGGGAAATGCCTGTTATTATTCGGTTGAGAAGCTTTTATCATCCAGTCTGCTGTCAAAAAATCTGAAAGTTAGAATTTATGAAACAGTTATATTACCGGTTGTTCTGTATGGTTGTGAAACTTGGACTCTCACTTTGAGAGAGAGGAACAGAGATTAAGGGTGTTTGAGAATAAGGTGCTTAGGAAAATATTTGGGGCTAAGAGGGATGAAGTTACAGGAGAATAGAGAAAGTTACACAACACAGAACTGCACGCATTGTATTCTTCACCTGACATAATTAGGAACATAAAATCCAGACATTTGAGATGGGCAGGACATGTAGCACGTATGGGCGAATCCAGAAATGTATATAGAGTGTTAGTTGTGAGACCGGAGGGAAAAAGACCTTTAGGGAGGCCGAGACGTAGATGGGAGGATAATATTAAAATGGATTTGAGGGAGGTGGGATATCATGGTAGAGACTGGATTAATCTTGCTCAGGATAGGGACCAATGGCGGGCTTATGTGAGGGCGGCAATGAACCTCCGGGTTCCTTAAAAGCCAGTAAGTAAGTAAATAATACAATAATAACAGAATAGCTCACTTTGTTCAAAACCTAAAATATTAATATAAATTAACAATATTCTTGAAACTATTCACGACTGTACACAGCTCTACAGAATGATACAATGCGTTGTTTATGTGAATTTTGTTTCGTTTGTAGCGAGCGGGAGGAGGGCTAGGCGCGGGTGACATCTATACTCCTCGCTGTACTGAACTGAAATCTACTGTTTTGGTACGAACTTCCTACCTATAGTCTTAACATCTATATAAAGGGTGCGCGTCGACCTGGTTGGCAAGTTGGTATAGCGCTGGCCTCCTATGCCCAAGGTTGCGGGTTCGATCCCGGGCCAGGTCGATGGCATTTAAGTATGCTTAAATGCGACAGGCTCATGTCAGTAGATTTACTGGCATGTAAAAGAACTCCTGCGGGACAAAATTCCGGCACATCCGGCGACGCTGATATAACCTCTGCAGTTGCGAGCGTCGTTAAATAAAACATAACTTTTTAACTTTTAAAGGGTGCGGCAAAACATCATCCCTAATTTAAATTTTAAATAAAAACAGATGGATCAAAATAAGGAAACTGTATTAATATGAACTGTATCTAAACAGTGGGAAATTTAGGTTTACATGCGTTGCCATAGCGATATCAAATGACATGCGCAAAACAAGAATTGAATAGGACATTGAATACACGGAATTGACATTCAATTAGTGCAAATTGTAATCTGTAACGAATTCCAACTATGCCGTGGACGGGTGAAGAACGTCTTACACTGTGGTATCGTTTCTGGTAAGTGGCAATTCCGTTGTCGCTGCTCAGATGTTTCCCGGACGCTTAATTTCTTCACGTGGCGACGTCCCCTGGCCAGCACGATCACCAGACCTTGCACCCTACGATTTTTTTCTATGGGGGCAACTTAAGGATGAGGAGTTCAAACATCGGCCAGACCTAAGAAATGCAATACAGGAAGAAATTGATCTTATTCCTCAAGAAATGTTAGTTAGAGTGATGCAGAATTTCCGAAGCCGCATTCAACAATGCATTGATAGTGAAGGACACCACTTGGGAGACACGTTATTGAAAAAATGAAAAATTCCCACTATTAAGATACCATTCATATTAATAAAGTTTCCTTATTTTGATCCATCTGTTTTTTTATTTAAATTTTAAATTAGGGAGGATGTTTTGCCGTACCCTTTATTTTCTATTTAATTTCAAAGCTCTGCTGATTGTATAGGCCTACACGTAACCTTGGTATTTTTCCTTGCTAACCTTAGCGTTACTCTGTATGCACAAGACTTCTCTCAGCAATTTTCCTCCTATCCTACTAATTGTATCGCACAATAGGAACAGCCAAACTCTACGGCATATTCCGGGACGTTCATGAGGAATCTACGTTTGACAATGTCGTAACTGAGAAGATACGAGAATTTAAGAGGAGCACAATTGACGCAATTCCGCGACGGCGCATAATGAGGGATGAGCGGCTAATCCCGTTAAATAGGCAATGGTCTAATTTCATGGAAATAATAATTCATGGAACGGCCTTATCATTTATTAGTGCCGCCATTACACAAACATGGAGTCGTTAAACGAATTAATCTCACACCCGCACACATTAAGTGAGGTCGTTATTCATTGGGTGTAGAAGAGGGTTGAGGGGTCCATAACATAATCACTGCTATCGATCAATCCCCCAAATTCCGGCCGTCAGCCACGTATTTATCGACGTAATAACTAGAGTTTACATTCAAGGAGATGACGGTGTCCACATAATCCCAGTCTATAGCACACAGCCTCCTTCCTGGCTTTGCAGGTACCAAGTCTGGACTTTCTTCTTTCTGCGACGTTTACACCGGTTAGCAGAAATCCTTACCTGAACACGTTTTAGTCGTAAACATCGCGGGATGTCCAAAATCCATATTTAGGAGGACAAAAGTAGAAAAATGATATGTCAAAAAATGAAGTAAAACCCTTAAATCATTTTATGCTCGACCATGCCGAAATGTACTTTCAGAACGGCCCCGAGGTTCACTCAGCCTCCTATAAAATTGAGTACCGGGTCTTTCCCGGGGGTAAAAGGCGGTCAGAGCGTGGTGCCGACCACACCACCTCATTCTAGTACCGAGGTCATGGAAAGCATGGGGCTCTACCTCCATGCCCCCCAAGTGCCTTCCTGGCATGTTACGGGGATACCTTTTTTTGCCATGCCGAAATGTAGTAATTATACACCTGGTAGCAGTCCTTTAATGCATGTCATTAAAGTACACATACTCATTAAAGAACAGGTGTTCAGCCAATGACAAGTCAGCTTTGTACCGTTATAAAACCGCAAGTATCGATTATTCTCGGATATGCAATCGAAAGAGAATTAGCGAAAAGTCACGGAGGCTGGAAATCCAATACTGTCATAGAAGGTTATGTTCTGTTACTATAATAATTAGCGTTAATTGTAAATAATATTCAAATAAATTCAATTTGTCATCTCGTTTTTCAATGTCTAATTTAATTTCAATGTTATATCAAAGTTAATATTTAGTTTACTCTGTAGGTTCTTACAGGCTATCAAGGTCAATGTGGACATCTGTTCCTCGGAAAAAATCAATACTTTCGCGTCTGCGCACATCTCACAACATACGAGGTATTGCTCAAGGTCAGTTAGATACAAATAAAATGAATAATTTCAAGTTAGAAATATGGTTGAGCATAAAAAGTCGTATAAAACTCGCCTATAAGGTAATTAAGAAGCTCGTATAAAAATTATGAAGCTCACTTGCGCTCGTTTCATAAGCATAATACTCGCTTCTTAATTACTATCATTATAGGCTCGTTGCATAATGTACTATTATGCTCGACCATGCCGAAATGTAGTAATTATACACCTGGTAGCAGCCCTTTAATGGACCTCATTACAGTACACCTATTCATTAAAGTTCAGGTGTTCCACCAATCAGAAAACACCATTGTAGCAATATCAAAGCGCAAGTATCGATTATTCTCGGATATGCAATCGAAAGACAACTATCGAAACGTCACGGTGGCTGGAAATCCAATACTGTCGCAGAAGGTTATGTTCTCTTACTATAATAATTAGCGTTAATTGTAAATAATATTCAAATAAATTCAATTTGTCATCTCGTTTTTTAATGTCTAAATCAATTTCAAGGTTATGTCAAGATTAATGTTTATTTTACTCTCTACATTTTATCAAGGTCAATGACATTTGTTTCTCGGAAAAAAACAATACTTTCGCGTCTGCGCACATCTCACAATTTACGAGATATTGCACAAGGTCAGTTCCGCTCCCCAGTCAGATAAGAATAACATGAATACTTATGAATAATTTCAAGTTAGAAAAATGGTCGAGCATAAAAAGTCATATAAAAAAAGACGCTCGTATGAAAATAAGGAAACTCGCTTGCGCTTGTTTCCTAAACATACTCGCGTCTTAATTACTACCATTATAGGCTCGTTGCATAATGTACTATTTCCTCAATTGATTATTATCTTAAGAAGCGGAGGTGGCTGCAGAGCGAGATAAGAAGCCGGTAACATACCACATTTAGCCACCCAGCATTCTTACTCAGCAAGTGCCGCGAGTCTGCCGTTTTCTTTGTGCTGTGACTCTGTTGTAAGTTGTCGATTCCATTCATATTTGGTACCAACATGCCAAGTAGTTCTTTGGGTATGTATTTTTTAATTTTTTTTTGGGTTATTTTACGACGCTGTATCAACATCTAGGTTATTTAGCGTCTGAATGAAATGAAGGTGATAATGCCGGTGAAATGAGTCCGGGGTCCAGCACCGAAAGTTACCCAGCATTTGCTCGTATTGGGTTGAGGGAAAACCCCGGAAAAAAGCCTCAACCAGGTTACTTGCCCCGACCGGGATTCGAACCCGGGCCACCTGGTTTCGCTGCCAGATGCGCCGACCGTTACTCCACAGGTGTGGACTTGGGTATGTAACACTGTTTGTTTTTGTTATATTTAATTTTATAGCATGAATGTAAACGGGACAAGATATAAATATAACCATTGAGTGGAGACTTCGCCAAAATAATTTTATTTTCACTTCGACTATTTATCTTTATTTTAAATGAAGTCTTAAGGTGCGCAGATTTGCGGAAGTAATAAATTATGCGCACTCTTCTTTTCAGCTGCAGTAGTGCAGGTTTTCTCGAATGCAGTTATTTAAACATCTGAGAAGCGAATCTGCTTCCGAAGTACAATTCAGAGATTACAAGGTGGCAGCTTGTTAATTATGTATCAAATAAGCTTCCCGAATACGCAAAAGGTGCAATAGTACCTGAAATGTTACATTTTTCCCATAATAGTAATATACGTTACAAGAGCGGTATGTTGACGTTTTCATGTTCTAGGAAAAGATTCAAAAAGCGCAACGTAGTTGAGCTTTTTTAATTTCCGTGTATCGTACATTATTTTGTGCGAAGATCGTTTATTACATACCTGAAAGACGAATTTCTAATTAGTTGTAATGAAATCTCCATCTTGGTTTCTGTTTAATGACGGCAACTTTAGAAAACAAAAATATCTATACTCCAGCAGGCCGTGATATACGTCTGTCTTTTTTTTTCTCCCAGTCTATAAATGCGAACTTAAAACAAACGGTAAGGTTATGTAATGATTTATTTTTCATTTTAATATTTTAACAATATTATTTATATAACATATTGCAGTAATAACATCGGCATCTGGAATCTTGTTGATTTTTTCACGGCTTCCTTAATGTTACTTGTATCAGGAATGCAATAAGTTTCGTGGAGTAGTAGACTTTACCTAATTTTTGCAAATATTTAAGAACAATAATTAACATTACAATTTAGGTGAAATTGCAGTGGTAAGTTTCCAATTTATAATTATTACTATGTTAAACGTCTCTAAAAATAATATGTTAAAAGCCTAAAGCAGTAAAATGAATGTCGCGCTTAAGCGGTAAGAAGAGGGAAATTGTTATGTGTGTTACGTTGGGAATACTGAATGTGGTATTTCACACTTACCGCGTATTGGTTCTGTGCGGAAAACAAGCAAATACGCACGATCTCGCACAAATAATTTATCGTTACAGAGCAAGAGGATAAAGAATATGGCTTTTTTTTTTAACGAAATGAACATTGTCTTAGATTAGATTAGATTTATTTATTTAACCTGGTAGAGATAAGGCCATCAGGCCTTCTCTGCCCCTCTACCAGGGGATTACAACTATAACATGAACAATAAGATTACAATTAATATTAAATTTACAATGACAATTACAATAAAAATTAAAGTACGACAAGTGAGCTACTTATTAAATTAGGTTCTCATCGTGATAGTAATAATAATTCCAGAGACGGCACCAAACAGTCGATCTCTTGCAAGAACATAGTGCCATAGCTGAGGCAAACCACTCCAATCCGTGGGCGCTATATAAATGGATCGCCCCTCTGCACGCTGACATTTCAGTAGGGTGTCGGACAAGTAACGACCTGCATTTGTCTAAATGGAGGTGCGTGATTTCTCCTCAGTCCGACATCGGCGCTGCAAGACAGCTATGCATTTGTTTTCACAGCTCAAAATATCGCCATATCAATCCCGGAGAGCAAAGAATGTGACGTTACTGCCCTGTCGTTTTCACTTCCTATAGCTTGTGTGGATGGAGTCATCAAGATCCAAACAACTTCGCACGCCCTCCTAATATTTCAAAGTTCAGATTTTGGTATCCCAGTTCGAAGTGCGGTACTTCAGCAATGCCAAATGATGGCTTTCTATGTGGAGATGGAATGAAAAGTTTAGCGAATGTTATGCTGACAAAAATGTAGCACTGAAAGGAAAAATTCAAGTCTGCTGCAAAAATAATGGCGTAATGACGTTGGGTTCACGTGCAGTGTATTTTCTTATTGGAAACAGACCGTGTTACTCAGATTATTAATATATTTGAGCTGATACGCTTCAAACTTACACACAAGAATCTATATTATATTATCTGAACTGCTACGGTAATGGAAATTACCGGAAAACGGCTGAACGGATTTTAATGAATGACCTCTCATTTTTAAGCTTGGCACCCAAAGATTTGCGGAAAAATAGTAGTTTGGAATTAAACGTCCATTTCTCTACATAATTTTTTCTATTTTATAAAATGCATCTGTCGTCAGTTTTGAGAACTAATAGCTTTTCAGAATAAGACAAAAGAATAAAATACATAGGCCTATTATCATGGAGGCCGTGACTCCAGGATTGTCAACAGATTCTCTGGCATAATGCCAATAGGCCGATCTTCATTAAGTAATTTTACAGTTATAAATCAGGTGGTGTGAAGCTTTTTCAGATATTAATGGCGGATTGGTGTAGATATTTATGTGTGATTCTCTAATTATCCTAGATACAGTCCGCGTCACCGTTTTTGGCGTGTGAAATAAGTAATGGGAACGTTAAGTGCGAGTATTTTACCTTTTCCGCAGTCAGCCTGACAACTGTGTTTGGCAAATGGTTGATGTGGCGTGTATAGGAACTGGTACCATTCTCAGCTGCACTAGCAACATGCTCACAAACTGGGCACTATACTCTAGGACACACACCAAAAACGCTGGCGCCAGCTGTAGTAGGGCAATACGAGCTTATGGCCAATAAATACATCATTGATTAAACATAATATGCTAACGTTTCAACATGGCTAAAATTATGGTATCTAATACACTTGAAAATATCATATTTTTGCCAACAATCGGCAATGACCTACTACCCTAATCCCACGTGAAAAAACCGCTGATCGTCTTCACATTATTACTTGCGTTTTCGCATTGAAACTCAAAGGAATGAAGGTGAATTCCCAAGAAAAAGCATCTGGTATAAAATCCATTCAGAGGAAGTTTTTTAAAAATAAATATTTTTGGCAAGATTACACTTCACTGAGTTATTTCGTTGCTTTCAATGTTGCATCTTTCGTGGACTACGTTTCATTATTATGGAAGCAAATAACTTTCACAATATCTGGTTTTCCGCCTGGATAATAAATCTGAAAAGTCTTTATTTAAAGCTCTAATGCAGACGTCTCCAAAAGCGTATTCGCGAGTAAGCCCCTGAACGGAACCGAAGCCAGTACGTAATGAGCGCGCTCCGCCTCACCCATCCCCACCTGTACTGTACTCAATGTTTATGCGCAAACGAAGAGCAGTGGCGGACTGCCATTATCATTGTGTTGGTCGGAGTGTTCCACCATTTCACAATGTCTTCTAATTATGAACGTAGTACATTCAAGGATGAATAGGAAGAGAAATTGTTTGTGTTAGTGGGGAGAGTGTGAAATGCTTAATTTGTTCGAAAATTCTTAAGGGTGTGTTAAAATTCAACATGCGACGACAATACTCGACTCTTCACAAAGAATTTCATAGAATTACAGGCATGTTGGACATGTGAAAATAATTTATTTTGGGGCTATCAGCATAACTCTTGGTTATACATAATAATCAGTATATTACAATACGTTTGCACTCAGTTCCGCATGACATACGTATAGTTTTTTGTTTAATTTTAGGTGAAATGCGTAGGCCTACAAATATTTTGATAAATGTAAAACAAAAAAAAAAAAAAAAAAACAAACACAAATCATACACGTGTTCTCAGTCTTAAACAAAAAATGTTTCGTGCTAGCTATGTTCTAGGTTGGAATATTGCAAAATCAATTAAGCCTTTTACAGAAGCATCATTTGTAAAATCGTACATACAGGACGTTACTAAAATACTGTGTCCAGAACAAAGTCAAAGGTTAAGAAAATTAAATTGTTTCCAATTACAGTTCAGACATGGAATTTCAAGATTGTAAATATAATTGAATCTGAAGTCGAAACCACAATTAACCAGTTTGTAGCTTACTCACTTGCATTGGACGAAAGCACAGATAGAAATGACAAAGCTCATCTAGCCATTTTCATCCGAGGAGTTAATTAACATTTTACTGTGTCTGAATTGCTTCTAGATGTAATTACTAAATACAACTGGAGAAGATCTTTTCCAGGCACTGAAAGGCACCATAGAACAGAAGAGGTTGAATTTGCAATGGCTTGTGTCTATAGCAACGACGGGGCTCCAGCTTCATAGTATGTCAAAATAATATACAAACGTATGATATTTCTTATTCTTTTGATGTTATTATTTGTAAACATAAGCAGACCGTTGCCGCGATCCCCCACTGATCGCTCCCATCTGTTGAGGTACGAGTCTCTTCCCCTTCTCTAGCCTTACAGCACACTGTGTTCGGCGGGCAGCATCGAGAGCACAAATGACGATACGCTTTTTGGAGACCTCTGCTCTAATGAATTTACTCTGCAGCATTTGCTACACAAGCCTCTAGTTTAAATATAATTATTATATTCTAGAAACATTTCTAGTAAAGAAATAGAAAAGAAAGCAAGAAAACTATTATCATAATCGATTCCATTATCATCACCTTCGTCGTCATCATCTTCATAGTCGTCAACATTTTCATCACTACCAACCATTTTAGTCGGTTATTCAGTTCCCTCCAGCGGTCAATTTCCACAGCCCAATTCCCTCCCTGTCGATTAAAGTCCTAAGATAATATCCGCATTCCCTCCCGGCTAAATTTTATTTAGAAATACAAGTATCCATCTTTCCTCCTGATTACTGTACACGGAGTAATATTATTTTTGGACACACTGTGATTGATTTTATTTCTGCATGCGCTGTTCACTCCAAGCGCAATATCTCTGTGCTTGCTTTGTAGCAGTGTCCACATGTAGTGTAACAGTTGTTATGTGGTTGTATTTGGTTAGTTACTACTACGACTGAGATAACGAAAATTTTAAGTGAGAAGGGAAAGGACTTAATTTTTTTAATTATAATGAATTAATTTAAATTCAGTTTTCCGAGGACACTGATGAAAGATGTACAAAGATGAACATTCATTAAAAAAAAACGTGTAAGTGCTTCATTGAAACTGATACAAATACTGAAATAATGATTGAACGAAATCTTGAATGCGTTAGTTCCGATATCCTGAACCGAGATATAATTCGGAACTGTGCTAAACGCAAACAGCGTATTCCGAATATCACCGGTCCGGTGGCATCAATGACGTCACATTGCAACGAAAATAAGGAACAAAACTGCTGGAAGAATCGATGCTGTCATGGCGGTGTAAGTGATTATCTGTGCCACGCTAGCAAAATTTTGCGAAATGTCCGTACTGCCATCTCGTTCAAATAAAAGAGATCATAAACAACTTATTTCTTGAACCGGTAGTAATAACTGGTCCGTTGACATGTTCGCTCATAAGTCATTAACATATTGTTTTTACGTTGTGCTCATTACAAACAATACAGCAGAACTAAAGCAGAACACACCGCCATGACACAACAGTGCACGTTGTCATTCGTCTGCTAATTCCCGCCCTACACAAGAACCAATCAGATTCACTGATGGCGGCTGATGGAGACTGCCACCACCTCTGCAAGTTGATGGCACCGGTGCGACACCAGTGGAGCATCAATGACGTCATCGGTGGAATTCGGAACACCGTGATGCCATCGGATTGCTCACCGGTGAGATTCGGAATACGCTCAAAGCCACGGGTATTAATTTGAACTTACAATATTCCGCAGCAGTGTTGCTAACACATAAATTGTATCCCCGTCAGTCTAACACCTGAAAATCCGTCAGAATCCGTCAAAATAAAAAAAATACCCACTCATTTCTATATACAAATAAAAAGCAAATTTTAACACAACTAACCAATCTTGATTGAAATAATAATTCATCCACATCATCTGCCTCTGTTTCTGCATTTTATGTGCTGAGTTGGTCTCCGTTCTCCCAAAAATTAAGCGATTGAAAAAGACAGTACTTAAAAAAGTCAAAAGACGATGTAAATCGTAATTTCCATCACAAAATCCGTCACCCGCCAAAGCCATTCTTTTCTCATCCGTTAGGTTGAAATTCCGTCAGTCCAGTTGGCAACACTGGTCCGCAGTCTGTAAGTGGGACGGGAACTTGTTATCATTGCAGATGGGAGGGAGGGAGGGAACTTACCCATAACTCCTGTAAAGTTGATTTCAGATGGGAGGGAATAAACCTGAACTTATTTTCGGGAGGGAATGGGACTACGCATTTGGGAGGGAAATAATCAACTCCGGGTTATTCAACGATGCTGTTACCAACAATAGCTTATCCAACGCGATGGAATTTGTGAGAGCGAGATGGCATTCGACGAGGCAAGGCAAAGGACTGTGATTAATGTCCAAGTTTCATGTATGACTGTACCTCGGAAGAGTTGTTATTGTAGTCGGAACTGTACTGTGTTTACGAGGGCTAGAGTTGAAAGGTTGACCGGAAGTTGGTTACTCCAGCAACATGATGAGAGGGAGGGAGACAGAGTGTGCAGGCCACGCTCCGGCTCGCTGAGGGCAGTTAATTTATGAATACTTAATTAAGTAGCATTATGACGTCACCCGTCAGCGCGTTTCTTGCCGCTCAGATTTGCGGTCGAGCGGGCATTCGGAACTCCATTAAATGTTGATTACGTCTGTTTTACTCCTGGAAACAGACTGCCCGCTCATGTTCATTGCTTCGTATTCTTGAATATACCAGCTCAAGCAGAAGTACTCAGGCTCCAGATGGTTTCTGGTTGAAGAGACCGCAGTTCAGTTCAGGTAGGAAATCTGAGGCCCAATTGTATAAAACTCCCTGACTAAAGATCAACTTTGATCGAAGATCGAAAAGTGAACCGAGTTCAGACACTTCTTCTATTGTATACAACTTTTCTGCGATCGAATTACCTTGGTTCAAATGCAATCTAAGTTCACGTGAAAAGGATTTGGCAACATCGCATAAACAGGTGAAATACGTGATGCGCGGATCATGTTATACAGGTTTGTTCAGTGTTGCCGATCTAGCGACTTTAACTCTTTTTCAACAACAATTTCTTTTAATTTTTTTTTATTTTATTGGGTTATTTTACGACGCTGTATCAACATCTAGGTTATTTAGCGTCTGAATGAAATGAAGGTGATAATGCCGGTGAAATGAGTCTGGGGTCCACCACCGAAAGTTACCCAGCATTTGCTCGTATTGGGTTGAGGGAAAACCCCGGAAAAAAACCTCAACCAGGTAACTTGTCCCGACCGGGATTCGAACCCGGGCCACCTGATTTCGCGGCCAGACGCGCTGACCGTTACTCCACAGGTGTGGACAATTTCTTTTAAGATTGACATTAATGGAGATAATTACTACAGTTGTCTGAACACTATTTATTGATAAAATAAATAAAATAATAAAAGTGGTTAGAAACCATACATGTTTCTATCCACTTTTATTATTTTATTTATTTTATCAATAAATAGTGTTCAGACAACTGTAGTAATTATCTCCATTATTGTCAATCTTCACTTATGAACACTGTTGTATTTTGACCTTTTAAGTATTTAATTTCTTTTAACTTTTATATTGGTTAAATAGGGATTTAGTGACCTTTTTAAGCACCCCATAGTGACAAAATTTAATCTTTCTTTGTTGATAATGAGAAATCTAGCGACTTTACAACTAGTTTTTGGCGACTTTCCGTATTACACTCTGTTGGAGACACTGGTTTTTTGTGCAATGTAAATAATGGCGGACAATAAGAAGAAGGTTGACTGTTCTCCAAGTTGTTATCATGTTATGGTGTTTGATACTGCTAAACATAATAAAGCTTTATAAAACGACAATTTTCGTTTAGTAATACAGTTAATTGAACATTTATGAATGTACTTATCATATCCATTAATAATTAATGATTGTTATAAACATAATATAATTATAGGTTATGTTATTTGATACTGCTGAACACGATAGAGCCTTATAAAATATAAGAATGTTTGTGTATTAAGGCAAGAAATTGAAAGAAATATATATAAATGTACCTATCATATCTATTAATATTAATAATAATGGATATTTTATTTGCACAATCTGTCACTCGTATATTTCAAACAGAAAAGAAATAACTGAACTTGGATCATCTAACTTCATCGGAGAAATTTCTTCAGTCAAAGTTGACTTTAGCTTGAGACAAATTAATCTCAGATTAGACTTTATACAACACAAAATTCCAAGTTCAGCTGAAACAAGGATCAATTTAACCTCTGATCTAAGATTAAATGGTTTATACAATCGGGCCTGAGACTTCCCAGGCAATTCGGCTTGTCTTATCTGTAGTAATTGCACGAGTGCCGCTTCATCCTATTGGTAACTTCACGAGCCCTTCGTGTAATTATGCTAATGAGATGAAACCAGAGTCCAGTTTAATAAGATTATTCAACGAATAAAATTAAATAACTTGCAAAACCGAATTACTTACGTAAATGGGGGGAATATCATCGAAATGATAGCCGTCCAAATCTTGGATTTAAAATATCGGCATCCTAATCAATTCAAACGAACAAAAAAGAAAATGTAAATTAATGTTAAAAAAATTCATAATGAAATTTAAAAAAAGAATATTCTGCTACAAGCTTTGGTAGCTATCAAAACGATAAAAATTTATTGAAAATAAATAATATACCTTGAATATTATAAAGATGAATAGAGATGGTGATTGATGATATTCAACGAAGATTTTAAAATGGTTGATGCAATTGTCTGAAGAGTCTTATCAGGAACCTTTAATTTTCTGAGGATCTCCAATGTAAATTTGGGAATTGTTCCTCGCGCACCAAACATAAGTCCAATGACATTCCAATCTTGAATATTATATTTATGAGTGAGATCATCACAGCTTGGAAGGTAAATAGGGCGTTTCTCTTCATGTACCTGCTTTGGTTGATCTTCATTAATTTCGAACTTGATAGTGGAGTCAAGAATGAGACCAGTTTTTTTTATCTCGGTCAATTATTATGATAGCACGCCGTGTAGGTCCTTCCGTAGAAAGACACTGAACTTCCTCATATACTTATTATAAAACACAGCAATAAGACATTATTATGTTTCCTTGTAATAAAGTTCAAAAACAAACTGCTATCGATCACGGCATACTAAATACTATTGCCAACTACTCAGAGCGGAAATACGAAACAACAATACTTAACCTCAAAAGTAAGATAAGCTGAAATGTTACATTAACAGAATAAAAACACGAAAGGTTTTTACAGACATTTATTTATTACTTGAATTTACAGTTATTCAAAACGCAATTTTCGAACTTAATTTTGTTGACATTTCTTGATTTTCTGTGATGGATACTGAAGTATTGTACGAGGTGTCTTATCAGATAAGACTCTTCCTTACAAAGCGTCTTATCAAATACCTTACTATAATAATACCGGACAGCTGTATACTAGCAGCATTGGCGTGAGTGCGAAAAATCGCGGACCTGACATCTAGCGCAGAGGGATGGAATTACGTCCACATATACAAATATTAACATAGCGAGATTCGGACTATTGTTTAAAACGTGAGTTACTAATGTGGAATTATATATGAAACACTTAAGAAATGTAGAATAATATTTAATGTAAAATTATTATCTTATATCAAAGCTGCATATTATGAGAAATATTGCATACTTCATATTACTTTCCGTAATTAATTGTTACATATTTTTTCTTTGGTTTACCGAGACAAAATCAATCTGATATTAGGAATGAATTTACAGTAATGTTTTGTATACGCATTGCTGACAACTGCAAAGATAAAATTGATAGTAATCTGATGCTTGTAATAATTAGTAAAGGCATGTGGACAACAATAAAACTTAATTTGATAAAACCTTAAAATCCGATACAATTTAACTTATATTTATTTATTAAGTCTAAATAAAAAAAGTAATTTGTATTTTTCTATCAACACAAAGACGAAGGAATTAGGCCTACTAAAGAATGTTGTTGACTTACGTTTTATGAACTGTCGGAAATCGAAAGTATGATTTGGAGCAATTTGTAATGCTGCAATTGTCACAATTATAAACAGCACATATACACCCTGACATTTTAACACTAGTACTAATTCATAAAACTATTAACAAATTAACTAGTCCAGCAACAATATACATTGCAGTTGATTACAGCTTGTTTCGCGAGTATCTCCATCCCGGCAGGTAGGTAGCAGCACCATCGTCGTTCGCACGTAAAACTGCTAGCTGCCCAGTATTGGTCTTATTACGAAACACAACTGTGATTGGTTGACTTTAAGGCAGTTCTGAAACGTTATTGGCCAATATCGCAAATTCATCCTGTGAGTTGAATAGTCAATATAATTAGCCTAAACTACTTCTCCATTACTGCCATATCAACAATCGTCTTAGATTATTTGCTATGGGAATAATGATGATGATGATGATAATAATAATGATAATAATAATGATAATGATAATGATGATAATAATAATAATAATAATAATAATAATAATAATAATAATAATGCTTGGCTTATTCTGGCTCATTGGGGCCGTAAGGTCTTCTCTTCTACTCAACCAGAGGTAGATGAGAAGCGTGGAAAATTAAGTTCATAATTTAAGTGTCTGAAAAAAAAAATGAAATCAGCAAAGTTACATTGGTTCATGGCCTAAGTAGCCTACTAATGGAATTATCATGTGGAAGTATCAGATCTAATAACCAACCTGATTTTCTAGTAGGTGAAACAATGACTAGTTATATTATCAGTAGGGGAGAGTCGGGTAATATCGGACATCGGGTAATATCGGACATCGGGTAATATCGGACAGTGCGTTTCTTTCATCTACCACCATATAGTAGTACCTGAATGACATGGTTACGTTTCTCTATGCGACATCACAGAAACGTAACCATGTAAATCAGGTACTATCATCGTGTGGTAGATGAAAGAAACTCACTGTCCGATATTACCCGATGTCCGATACTACCCGAATCTCCCCTAAGCATAGGGAGACTGATGCAATAAAAATAAAGAGGGAGTCATAAACTAGGATAGCAAAACACAATAAAGAAAACAAGTGAGATGAAGAAGTGAATGAGTAAAATAAAATTGGAGAACAGTAGTTTAATGTAAAAAAATATATCTAACAACGAACCTTTTTTTACAGGAATAAAGCAATGATTAGTGACTGATAAGATTAATAGTAAGTAAAATGAGATCGAGATTAGTAAACTGGTAAAAAAATAATGAAGAAAAGGGAAGCGGAAGTGAAAATTTTGAATAGATTAAATTAAGTCATTAGGTTTGCCATAAAGGTGTGAGTAGAAGAAATTAACAGGAGGTGGATATAAAAGGTTTCAAGAAATAGTGAAGAAAAAACGAAACTGTAATAGTGATAAGAACTATAGGGAAAGACAGTATGAGCGTAGTTAAAAATTGAAGAAAAAGTAGACTAATGAATACGCAGTATAGTAAAATAAATTAATTAATGTTACGAGATGATAAAGAAGAAGAGAACTGGAAATAGTATATGACGATACAAGGTTGGGAAGTATTTCTTACAAAATCGTGGAAGAGTTCAAAAAACGAGCAGACTGAGTTTTTTTTAATTTCCTCGATCTTGTAATGCGCTTCACAATAGTAATATGCGTTACAAGAGCGGTATGTTGAAGTTTTCATGTACGAGGAAAAGTTTGAAAAAGCGAAACGTAATTGAGCTTTTTTAATTTCCGAGAATTGAAAGAAAACATACCGCTTGTGTATCGTACATTATTTTGTGCGAAGATCGTTTATTACATACCTGAAAGAGGAATTTCTAATTAGTTGCAATGAAATCTCCATCTTGGTTTCTGTTCAGTGACGGCAAATTTGCAAAACAAAAATATCTATCTTCAACATTGTTGCTTTAAAATGTTTTTTGTGTTTACTATACTCCAGGAGGCCATGATATACGTTCTGTCTTTTTTTCCCCCAGTCTATAAATGCGAACTTAAAACAAACGGTAAGGTTATGTAATGATTTATTTTTGATTTTAATATTTTAACAATATTATTTATATAACATATTGCAGCAATAATCTGGCATCTGGAATCTTGTTGATTTTTTCACGGCTTTCTTAATGTTACTTGCATCACGAATGTAGTAACTTTAGTGAAGTTGTAGAGTTTACTTAATTTTTGCAAATATTTAATATAAATGTTTAGTGAAATTGCAGTGGTAAGTTTCCAATTTATAATTATTACTATAGGCCTATTGAAAGTCTCTAGAAATAATATGTTAAAAGCCTAAAGCAGTAAAATCAATATGTCACTTAAGCGGTAAGAAGAGGGAAATTGTTATGTGTGTTAGGTTGGGAATACTGAATGTGGAATTTTAGACTTTCCGCGGATTGGTTTTGTGAGGAAACCAAGCAAATACGCACGATCTCGCACAAACGTGTATTGTACAACATTTTTTGCACGATCATATTTTTAAAATTGCAAGTACAATATATTTTGCATTAAAAATTCAGATCTTTGTTATTCCAAAGCCTTCGCAAAACTGTACTGTAATAATAATAATAATAATGATTTATTTTAGCTGGCAGAGTTAAGGCCGTAAGGCCTTCTCTTCCACTCAACCAGCAAAAAGTGTATATACATATGCATGAACTTACAAAGAATCCAACAATTTGATTGAGATGAGAGTTACATGTATACAAAAGTTATTTACAAATTAAACAACAAAATACTATGAACTATTAATTAAACACTGAAATAAACTGTGTAGCAGAATTAAACTAAAATACATAGAATGTTAATATATTTCAAATAATATTAGATAATAGAAAGAGATTATTACGAGACAATTAAAATACAGCACAATCAGGATGATGTCTAAAGAAAAAAGTAACAATGTAGTCAGTGATAGTTTAAATCAGTATGATTGGAGTGAAATGCTAATAAGGTTATCTTTTAAGCTGTTCTTAAAGGTGTTTATTGTCTTGCAGCCCCTAATACTTTGTGACAAGGAATTCCATTGACGCGAGGTGGATATTGTAAAAGATGATGAATAACAAGATGTTCTATGAAGAGGTATACTTAGCGTGCCACAGATAAGTGATCTGGTAATGTAATGGTAACTAAGTAACAATAAGTGCACTGTAATGGGTCTATTTCAGTACAGTTTTATGTTATGAAGAATGGTTTCCCTAGCAACAAGTTTCTGTGTGGGAATTGCAACTTTCAAGGCCTAACAACAATAGTTGTAAAAAAACACGATCGTGCAAAAAACTATATGTCAACGGCGGTAAGTAGGCATAATATAACGTTTGGGTATTAAGCGGGAATGAAGTAGTAGGTATGAAATTTAGATACAATAGAGGGTTCCTCAAGAAAGTGTAATTGTGACACCGTATGAAAAATTGAGAGGTCCACATTATACGAATGTAATTGCTGACATGAAATACACAATACACTAATATTAGTGTTGTTACAGTAAGCGTTTGAAATTCTGTCACTTTTTGTTTCATCAATGATGCCGCCCAAACTGTACTCCAACCACGAGAAACTCTTTAGGAAATAAGACGAAGGGGGGTAATGCTGTGAATGAATGTTGATGTCATAAGATGTCATAAGGTCACACGCACGGGTACTCTTATCTCTATTGGCTAGCTCTCACAGCACAAACAATAACATTGATACACACGTACTTATACTACCCTAGTTACAAAATTAGATCACAGTTAATCTCTTGGTCTTTTAATCCCTCCATACAGGAAATAACATATGCAGGAGAGCGCATGGTTTTTAAACTGACATTATAACGGTAATATTATCTGTCTACTTCGCTCCAATAGATAACGCAATAGTAAGCACATTCATTTCACGGTTGATCTCCTGGTTGGAGAACAGTACATTGTGCGGGTAAGGAGAGGTATTCTACGACGAAAAGATTTTAATTCTATTCCCGTACCCTTTTTGAACCTTTCGTTGCGCTTTTGTGACCATTTCATCATTTCACTATGTCTGAAAGCCTCCGTAGTTGAAATGAGACGTTAAAATGAAGAATTGCCATTACTCGTGAGGAAAAGCGGTCAAATCAAGGAAGATAGTGTGAAATCAGTGTTGCAAACTCAATCGGTGTTAAATCGGGTGTTCTAGCTCTCTGAGGCGTGGCACATAACAGCAATATCATCTTTCCTCTGCCTACGTGTTCGAGGCTCAAGAGAGAGACAGAAAACGTCTTAGGCAAATCATGTCGTATCCGTCCAACCACATTCGCAGCTCTTCAGTCGCGCCGCGTCGGCTTTGCGTGTGCCTCCGTGCTGCTCAATCTCAAACAAATGAATTGCATATGGAGCTAGGGTTCATTTGAGTTGAGAACAATTTTTTTTTTTTTTTTTTTTTTGCAAATAACTTGGCAGTAATTCAATTCCATTACCTTGATCTTCTTATTCTTCACGATTTGGACTATTTAATTCGTTCCGGCTCCATATTTTGGTCCACCCAGGTTTCTTCTGCCTTTAGGCTGGTATTTTAAGGGTAGTTTAGGGACTGTGGTTTCAGTCATCCTATCTCTTTTATAATATATAATAAGTTTTTAATTAACCACCTATGCTTATCTTTTATACAGTTATACATTTTTACATGAATTAGTCTATCACATTAACGTTTTCGATACTTATTTGTATCATCTTCAGATGTATGTACATGATAGTGATTAAAAACCTAGCCAATTGGCGTGTGTTTCGTGAACTTCCGTAGTATGTATGTGTGCATATTATATTTGTTCATGGGTTCTAGATATTGTATCATTGACTAATGACACTAAAACTCTTTAAAATCTAAAATCAATGTCTAAAATATGATTATTTTTGAACACATGTTTAAAATACACTTAGTTGTTATTATTTAACTTTTGTTCACTTCCGTGATTTTGGTGTGTTACGATATTAAATGGGGCGAAGATTTTAAATGTAGATTTTCACTGGTCTCACTTTTAGTTGCACTGTATGTTGATTTTGCGTGATCTTTATCTTCTAGATCTAACATTTGCTATTCGTGTGGTCATATGCTAAAACTGAAGTTACATAAAGTGAAGTTCACTGATGTACAGTTTTTTCATTAATAAACCCAATCGTCTGACATGTTTGATTACAATTGTGGTATGATGTCGACCCCCGTGTTTGATCGTAAGTTTAACAAATCATTACAACGCTTTGCAATAGATTAAAAACTTCATACATTTAAATCAATAATAATATTAATACTGTTTACAGATATGCAAGGCTTTACTGGGACACGGGGGTTGACATCATACCACAATTGTAATCAAACATGTCAGACGACTGGGTTTATTAATGAAAAAACTGTACATCAGTGAACTTCACTTTATGTAACTTCAATTTTAGCATATGACCACACGAATAGCAAATGTTAGATCTAGAAGATAAAGATCACGCAAAATCAACATACAGTGCAACTAAAAGTGAGACCAGTGAAAATCTACATTTAAAATCTTCGCCCCATTTAATATCGTAACACACCAAAATCACGGAAGTTAACAAAAGTGAAATAACAACAACTAAGTGTATTTTAAACATGTGTTCAAAAATAATCATATTTTAGACATTGATTTTAGATTTTAAAGAGTTTTAGTGTTATTAGTCAATGATACAATATCTAGAACCCATGAACAAATATAATATGCACACATACATACTACGGAAGTTCACGAAACACACGCCAATTGGCTAGGTTTTTAATCACTATCATGTACATACATCTGAAGATGATACAAATAAGTATCGAAAACGTTAATGTGATAGACTAATTCATGTAAAAATGTATAACTGTATAAAAGATAAGCATAGGTGGTTAATTAAAAACTTATTATATATTATACTCTAGCAGCTTATCGGAAAACAAAAACAAAATGAAATTGAAAAATGAAAATCCTATCTCTTGTTATGCCAGTTTTTTTCTGTATTTGTTCATTATTTCATTCGGTTTTTATATGTCGTAATTCTTGTCGGATATCGGTATTTTTCAATCAAATTTTGTTTATCTAGCTATTGATCTGACGAATTTAATTCCTGCTGCTTTTATTCAGGAAGTCTGCCTTGCCGTTAGCGTCCATATCCCAGATAACATACAGCAGATTGATCAGCCTTATGGGCTTTAAAGGCAACAACTTTTATCAATTCCACTATGCTGCCAACTAGCGACTTCAAGTTATGACTCTCATTAGAATTGCATAGAGCAACTATACTTCCATCTAGCGGTCGTTACCAATCGACAGTGGCGATCCTGGTGGTTATTGTCTTCCACATGTTACCGTTTTTAACATGGGGATGGGCAATCTGTTATATGTATGACCCGGCTCGGGAACAATTTTTCCTTGAAATTATTCAAACTTGCTTTACAGGGAGCTACTACCTGAAAGCCAGATTTGCATAATACTTTCGTTACGTTAACAGAAAGCCACAATTTAAGTCACACAGCATTGTGTGCACTCAAAGTTGAGTTCTGGCGTCTTGTCAGCTCATTTGAGTTGTGTGGATATAAAAGGAAAAATTGTGACGGTGTCGTGTATAGTTCCTGGGATAGCTCAGTCGGTAGAGCGTTCGAGCGCTAAGCGAAGGGTCCCGGGATCGATATCCGGCTCCGGAACAATTTTTCCTTGAAATTATTCAAACCTGCTTTACAGGGAGCTTACTTACTTACTTACAAATGGCTTTTAAGGAACCCGAAGGTTCATTGCCGCCCTCACATAAGCCCGCCGTCGGTCCCTATCCTGTGCAAGATTAATCCAGTTTCTATCATCATATCCCACCTCCCTCAAATCCATTTTAATATTATCCTCCCATCTACGTCTCGGCCTCCCCAAAGGTCTTTTTCCCTCCGGTCTCCCAACTAACACTCTATATGCATTTCTGGATTCGCCCATACGTGCTACATGCCCTGCCCATTGCAAACGTCTGGATTTGATGTCCCTAATTATGTCAGGTGAAGAATACAATGCGTGCAGTTCTGTGTTGTGTAACTTTCTCCATTCTCCTGTAACTTCATCCCTCTTAGCCCCAAATATTTTCCTAAGAACCTTATTCTCAAACACCCTTAACCTCTGTTCCTCTCTCAGAGTGAGAGTCCAAGTTTCACAACCATACAGAACAACCGGTAATATAACTGTTTTATAAATTCTAACTTTCAGATTTTTTGACAGCAGACTGGATGATAAAAGGTTCTCAACCGAATAATAACACACATTTCCCATATTTATTCTGCGTTTAATTTCCTCCCGAGTGTCATTTATATTTGTTACTGTTGCTCCAAGATATTTGAATTTTTCCACCCCTTTACAGGGAGCTACTCCCTGAAAGCCAGATTTGCATAACCTAGTAGTTGATACAGCGTCGTTAAATAACCAAGTAAAAAATTAGGACACACACGCAGTGACAAGGGGTTTATCTTATTCTCTGCTGTTGCAATGTGTAATGAAAGTCGTTCCGTAATTTTAACATCTGTTGCAGAAGAAAGTTGAATTCAGAGTCACACATACGTAATGTACACTTTCTTATCGTAGATTCACAAATTAGAAAGTCTTCCTAGTGGAAATCATTAGTTTGTAATGATTCGGGCAGGCTGCAAGGTAAACAGCGCCGAGGGGTGGAGCGGGAGGTGCCGAAGCGAAGTCATCGAGGCGGGCGGGCGGCAGTTCAGGGGGGCTCTGCCCCGCCTAACCTGATTACTCTCTGCCGCGGCGGCGAGGGACTGTTTTATTGCAACAAGATGGAACTACGCCTCAAGATAGCTGAAAACCCAAAATTACATCGTTAACTTAATAAGGACGGTGTGAATACAATCTCGGCAACAAAGCTCCCACCATGTGAAGCAGAGTCGCATTTCTATATACTTTGTAGTAATTATTACTTTGTTTGCTAAGGCCTCTTACCTGATTCATCTGACTGAAAACAGAAGCCATGCACTCTGTAGCAACCCATATAAGTTCGAGTGCGTTAACGTTTTTAGCAGTGTAAACTGATTTTAGATGGTAGGACGACCTTTGGGGACCTAGGGCTTAGGAAGAGAGACTTGTCTTCCTCGGCTGTGGTCTAGTGTGGGTTCGAATTCAGATTGGGCTGATTAGGCTATCTATTTTGAATTTTTTTCGTAAGTTTCCTCCGTCTGTACATTTTTACGACGCTTTATCAACATCTTAGGTTATTTAGCGTCTGAATGAGATAAAGATGATAATGCCGGTGAAATGAGACCGGGGCCCAGCACCGAAAGTTACCCAGCATTTGCTCATATTGGGTTGAGGGAAAACCCCGGAAAAATCTTCAACGAGGTAACTTGCCCCGACCGGGAATCGAACCCAGGCCGCCTGGTTAGAAAACTAACTGAATTGCAATTAAGCTTATTTATTAAAATACAATTTCATTCAAATTTGTGTTGAAAAACTCAGCAACAGAATAAAAAGGATTATTTAATAACCAATTATAAAATCTAGTTTTGAAGCTATTGATTGGTAATTTATAATATTCTCTGGGGAGCTTATTATATAATTTCATCCCCATAATTAAAAAGTTTGTGTTGCTCTTGTGTAATCTATAATATGGAATATTAATTTGTTCACTATTTCTAATTTCATGATCATGTATATTGGCCACTAATGAGTAATTGTCGATATTTTGTCGAGTGTAAAGTACTAGATCATATATATACAAATTTATGATTGTTAAAATCCGTGATTGTCTGAAAAGTGGCCGACAATGTTCCAGACAGTTTGATTTACATAAAATTCTTTCTTTTGTAAAATCAAGACGCTTTCAAGTTTGGTTCTATTTCCCCAGAAAATTAGTAAAGGTAAAAGGTAAAGGTAAAGGTAAAGGTAACATGCCATGAAGGCACTTGGGGGGGCATGGAGGTAGAGCCCCATGCTTTCCATGACCTCGGCACTAGAATGAGGTGGTGTGGTCGGCACCACGCTCTGACCGCCTTTTACCCCCGGGAAAGACCCGGTACTCAATTTTATAGGAGGCTGAGTGAACCTCGGGGCCGTTCTGAAAGTTTGGCAACGAGAAAAAATCCTGTCACCACTTGGGATCGAACCCCGGACCTTCCAGTCCGTAGCCAGCTGCTCTACCAACTGAGCTACCCGGCCGCCCCAGAAAATTAGTAAAAGACATAATTGTTGAACGGCTCCAGTATAAGTCAAAGAATGTCACACCGTGAAGAGATATTTGTTTCTCTTTTCTGCCTAAATTTGGTGAGGAGACATTAAAATATGGGGGATTACTATTTAAAACATGTATACACATATACAGACGTAAAATACTGTAGTTTTTGAGAAAAAACAAACCACATTCCACAATGTTATGAAAACATGTATTGCTTGAAGGCAAGCGAAGTGGTCAAATGGTTAAAGCGTATGTTTCTAGAGTTCTAATCCCGACACGATTAATTATGTTTTATATTTTCCAACATGTAATAATATAGAGTATAGTCTTTTCATGTGGCTTTAGCCTATATTAATTTGAGTTACTAAACATTCATTCATCCCGCGCCGTAGCGTCGTGGTCTAAGGCATCCTGTCTAGGACTTGCGTTACGGAATGCGCGCTGGTTCGAGTCCTCATGGGAGAAGAAATTTTCTCATGAAATTTCGGCCAGTGTATGGGACCGGTGCCCAACCCAGCATCGTGATGCACTTGGGGAGCTACGATAGGTAGCGAAATCCGGTTGCAAAAGCCAGCTATAACGGCTGGGGGGATCATCATGCTAACCACACGATACCTCCATTCTGTTTGGATGATCGTCCATCTCTGCTTCGGCATGTGGGCGTGAAGCCAGCAGCCGGCTAGTCGGTCTAGGCCCTTTACGGGCTGTAGCGCCACGGATTACTATTAAATATTCATTCATCATTCATAGTGTTCAGCCCAAGGGCAGGTCTTTCACTGCAAACCGAGCTTTTTCCAATCGTTCCTATTTTCTGCCTTCCTTTTTGTCTCCTCAGATGATCCATTTATCTTAATGTCGTCTATCATCTGATGTGTTCTTCTGCCCCGAACTCTTCTCCCGTTCACCATTCCTTCCAGTGCATCCTTCAGTAGGCAATTTCTTCTCAACCACTGACGCAACCAGTTCAATTTTCTCTTCCTGATCAGTTTCAGCATCATTCTTTCTTCACCCACTCTTTCCAACACAGCTTAATTTCTTATTCTGTCTGTCCATTTCACACGGTCCATTCTTCTCCATATCCACACTTCAAATTCTTCTAGTCTTTTCTCTTCATTTCGTCGTAATGTTCATGTTTCTGCCCCATACAACGCCACACTCCACACAAAGCGCTTCATTAGTCTCTTCCTTAGTTCTTTTTTGCTATCCTTCTTTTGACTTCCTGGCAGCAGCTCACGTTACTGCTTATTGTACACCCCAAGTATTTGAAGCTGTCCACTTGCTCTACTGACTCATTTAGTATTCGCACGTTTGCCTTCTTTATTTTTCTTTCTGTGACCATGGTCTTCGTATTATTTTCATACTGCTCACAGCTGTCATTTAGCTCCAGTAGCATATCCCTTAGTATCGTCTCCTCTTCTGCTAACAACGCCATATCATCAGCTAATCTGATGCACTTTATTCTTCTGCCTCCTACTGCCACTCCTCCCATGTTCTGAAAACAGTTCTTCACCAAATCCTCCAAGTGGGTGTTGAACAGGGTAGGTGATAAAGAGCGTCCTTGTCGTACTCCTTGCACATTTCACTACAACTCAGATTAAATACATTAATTCTATTCTAAATACTTTAACAGATATATGGTAATCAATTTCATGTTGAAGTTTGCCGATAAGCTATTAATGTTTGACTATAATTATATGTGTACAAAACCGCCTTTGCTTATCATAAAAGAAATAAATTTTCATTAACGTTTTCGATGCATGTGTATCATCTTCAGATGTGAAATGTTAGATTAATATGATGAAAACCTTGCCTATTAGATGGAACTTAATGTGGTAATTTTCGGGTCATATTAGTGTGATTGCTTGGACTTAACTTAGGTTGATCTATGATATACATGCTATGTTAGGTTAAATCACTGCGAGTCATGTGATATGATCTAAAATATAAAATAAAACTGTTTAAGAATTGTAACCACTATTAGCGTAGTTATTGAAATGTGAACACTTTGTATAAACACTTTAAAAGTTTAAATCACTTTGAACATGTGTTGGCTGTATTTGCCGATTTAAATCACTGCAAGTCATGTGATATGATTTAAAATATAAAATAAAACTGTTTAAGAATTGTAACCACTATTAACGTAGTTATTGAAATGTGAACACTTTGTATAAACACTTTAAAAGTTTAAATCACTTTGAACATGTGTTGGCTGTATTTGCCGATTTAAATCACTGCAAGTCATGTGATATGATCTAAAATATATAAAAATTAAAACTGTTGAAGAATTGTAACCACTATTAGCGTAGTCATTGAAATGTGAACACTTTGTATAAACACTTTAAAAGTTTAAATCACTTTGAACATATGTTGTCTGTATTTGCCGATTTAAATCACTGCAAGTCATGTGATATGATCTAAAATATATAAAAATTAAAACTGTTGAAGAATTGTAACCACTATTAGCGTAGTTATTGAAATGTGAACACTTTGTATAAACACTTTAAAAGTTTAAATCACTTTGAACTTATGTTGGCTGTATTTGCCGATTTAAATCACTGCAAGTCATGTGATATGATCTAAAATATATAAAAATTAAAACTGTTGAAGAATTGTAACCACTATTAGCGTAGTCATTGAAATGTGAACACTTTGTATAAACACTTTAAAAGTTTAAATCACTTTGAACATATGTTGTCTGTATTTGCCGATTTAAATCACTGCAAGTCATGTGATATGATCTAAAATATATAAAAATTAAAACTGTTGAAGAATTGTAACCACTATTAGCGTAGTTATTGAAATGTGAACACTTTGTATAAACACTTTAAAAGTTTAAATCACTTTGAACTTATGTTGGCTGTATTTGCCGATTTAAATCACTGCAAGTCATGTGATATGATCTAAAATATATAAAAATTAAAACTGTTGAAGAATTGTCACCACTATTAGCGTAGTCATTGAAATGTGAACACTTTGTAAAATTACTTTGAAAAATTATAATCACGTTGAACATAAGTGATTTTACAAAGTGTTCACATTTCAATGACTACGCTAATAGTGGTTACAATTCTTAAACAGTTTTAATTTTTATATATTTTAGATCATATCACATGACTTGCAGTGATTTAAATCGGCAAATACAGCCAACACATGTTCAAAGTGATTTAAACTTTTAAAGTGTTTATACAAAGTGTTCACATTTCAATAACTACGCTAATAGTGGTTACATTTCTTCAACAGTTTTAATTTTTATATATTTTAGATCATATCACATGACTTGCAGTGATTTAAATCGGCAAATACAGCCAACACATGTTCAAAGTGATTTAAACTTTTAAAGTGTTATACAAAGTGTTCACATTTCAATAACTACGCTAATAGTGGTTACATTTCTCCAACAGTTTTAATTTTTATATATTTTAGATCATATCATATGACTTGCAGTGATTTAAATCGGCAAATACAGCCAACATATGTTCAAAGTGATTTAAACTTTTAAAGTGTTTATACAAAGTGTTCACATTTCAATAACTACGCTAATAGTGGTTACAATTCTTAAACAGTTTTATTTTATATTTTAGATCATATCACATGACTCGCAGTGATTTAACCTAACGTAGCATGTATATCATAGATCAACCTAAGTTAAGTCCAAGCAATCACACTAATATGACCCGAAAATTACCACATTAAGTTCCATCTAATAGGCAAGGTTTTCATCATATTAATCTAACATTTCACATCTGAAGATGATATACATGTATCGAAAACGTTAATGAAAATTTATTTATTTTATGATAAGCAAAGGCTGTTTTGTGCACATATAATTATAGTCAGATATATGGTAGGTATTAAGTAAATAAAGGAAAAATAATCATTAATAATAAATAATATAAATTGCATTAATTTTATTTGAATCTCAATCATACAGCCTTTATAATTTAGAAGTAATTAATTAAAATCTAAATATCACAATAACACATCCCAGAAAACCTTTTACGCTAATACAGGATTAGTGGCTTAAACTGGCAGATGAAACAATCTGATTCATATGGTAGAAGAAACTTTTTTCTAAGAGAAGAAAATTAATTCATCATTATTTCTAATTACAGTTGCAAATTTTAGTCTTAGCTCAGTCTTTATTTCACTGCTATCCATGTTAATGATCGCTGGACATTTTTTTATTTTTTTTTTAATTTGGTTATTTTACGACGCTGTATCAACATCTAGGTTATTTAGCGTCTGAATGATATGAAAGTGATAATGCCGGTGAAATGAATCCGGGGTCCGGCACCGAAAGTTACCCAGCATTTGCTCGTATTGGGTTGAGGGAAAACCCCAGAAAAAACCTAAACCAGGTAACTTGCCCCGACCGGGATTCGAACCCGGGCCACCTGGTTTCGCAGCCAGACGCGCTGACCGTTACTCCACAGGTGTGGACTCGCTGGACATTGCACACGAAAACGTTTTACATGGGAAATGATGTGTCACCTTTATGACAGTGAACTTGCAAGTGATTAGTAGGGAACGTGTTTCTAGTTCTCTATCTATTTTGTTTGCTACGTCCTAGACAATATTATTCAGATATCTCTACATTTCATGTACACAAGATCCCACTATTAAAATTCTGCATACCTGAAACGCCTAAATTAATCATAAAGTCCTATAAATTCCTAAAAACTATGTTCGTGGCTAAAAAGCTTTTTTTTGTAGTTTGTGTATATTCAAAATATAAAAATACTGGTACTAAAAGTGCAACTACGGACTGGAAGGTCCGAGGTTTGATCCTAGGTGGTGACAGAATTTTTTTCTCGTTGCCAAACTTTCAGAACGGCCCCGAGGTTCACTCAGCCTCCTATAAAATTGAGTACCGGGTCTTTCCCGGGAGTAAAAGGCGGTCAGAGCGTGGTGCCGACCACGCCACCTCATTCTAGTGCGGAGGTCATGGAAAGCATGGGACTCTACCTCCATGCCCCCCCAAGTGCCTTCATGGCTTGTTACGGGGATACCTTTTACTAAAAGTGCAAAAATGCCCAAAAATAACTACGAAAAAGCTATTTAAAATTTAGAAAAAAATTACAAAAACTGGTCTGGCAATTTCGTTTCATATCGGTCTTAGACGAGGAGGGAAGAAGATTTTACCAAATTTCCTGGATCCAAAATTCGTTTGGAAAATACCATCCTAGCATGAAAGGGGTGGTAGGTAGTTCAGGTTAGACGAGAGCTTACAAATTAGTTTTCACGTCAATGCAGCCCGTTATGCGAAATGAAACTAACCAATCAGGAATCAGTCTATTTCACTGGTAGAATTTGAATCTTCAGTTCAGTAGCACTCATTGTCAGCACCAGTTCTTTGTACATAAATCTCACCTAGAATGAAATATTTACTAAAATTAAAGTTATTAATTGTTAATTTTATATAAACGCCTAAAAGTCCTAAATTTGATTTTATAATTTTCTAAATATCTCCCTTTTAGCACCTAGAATTCCGTATTAGATAGGACAGCCGAGTAACGTTGAACACCCTGTGTTCACTATCTCTTATATACATATAATAATTATATAATCACGTAAGCAAATGTATTGGTTTTTTTTTTTGCTCTGCATATGCTTGTTTACTATGCATTTTTTTACATTTTTTTTCTATGAGATTAAAAAGCACTATAATCACAATCATTGTTATGAGAGAAACAAAACACTTTTTGAAATCATTGTCATTGGATAAAAAAACCACTCTCAATACAATCATTGCCATGATATAAATAATCCACTCGATTTACAATTACTGCCATGAGATAAAAAAGCTACTCGATTTATAATCATTGTCATGAGATAAATAAGCCACTCGATTTATAATCATTGTCATGAGATAAATAAACCACTCCATGTACAATCATTGCCATGAGATAAATAAACCACTCGATTTACAAGCATTGCCATGAGATAAATAACCACTCGATTTACGATCACTGCTATGAAATAAATAAACCACTCGATTTACAATCATTGCCATGAGATAAATAAACCACTCTATTTACAACCATTACCATGAGATAAATAAACCACTCGATTTACGATCACTGCTATGAAATAAATAAACCACTCGATTTACAATCATTGCCATGAGATAAATAAACCACTCTATTTACAACCATTGGCATGAGATAAATAAACCACTCGATTTACAATCATTGCCATTAGATAAATAAACCACTCGATTTACAACCATTGCCATGAGATAAATAACCACTCTATTTACAACCATTACCATGAGATAAGTAAACCACTCGATTTACGATCACTGCTATGAAATAAATAAACCACTCGATTTACAATCATTGCCATGAGATAAATAAACCACTCGATTTACAAGCATTGCCATGAGATAAATAACCACTCTATTTACAACCATTACCATGAGATAAATAAACCACTCGATTTACGATCACTGCTATGAAATAAATAAACCACTCGATTTACAATCATTGCCATGAGATAAATAAACCACTCGATTTACAACCATTGTCATGAGATAAATAATCCACTCGATTTACAATTACTGCCATGAGATAAATAAGCCACTCGATTTACAATTACTGCCATGGGATAAATAAGCCACTCGATTTATAATCATTGTCATGAGATAAATAAGCCACTCGATTTATAATCATTGCCATGAGATAAATAAACCACTAGATTTATAATCATTGCCATGAAATAAATAAACCCCACCATTTACCATCCTTGCCATGAGATAAATAAACCACTGGGTTTACAATCATTGCCATGAGGTAAATAAACCACTCCATTTACGATCACTGCTATGAAATAAATAATAAACCACTCGATTTAAAATCATTGCCATGAGATAAATAAACCCCTCCATTTACAATCATTGCGATGAGATAAATAAATCCCTCCATTTACAATTATCGCCATGAGATAAATAAACCACTCCATTTACAATCATTGCCATGAGATAAATAAATCCCTCCATTTACAATCATCGCCATGAGATAAATAAATCCCTCCATTTACAATCATTGCCATGAGATAAATAAACCACTCCATTTACAATCATTGCCATGAGATAAATAAATCCCTCCATTTACAATCATTGCCATGAGATAAATAAATCGCTCCATTTACAATCATCGCCATGAGATAAATCCCTCCATTTACAATCATTGCCATGAGATAAATAAATCCCTCCATTTACAATCATTGTCATGAGATAAATAAACCACTCCATTTACAATCATTGCCATGAGATAAATAAACCACTCGGTTTACAATCATTGCCATTAGATAAATAAACCACTCCATTTAGAATCATCGCCATGAGATAAATAAATCCCTCCATTTACAATCATTGCCATGAGATAAATAAATCCCTCCATTTACAATCATCGCCATGAGATAAATAAACCACTCGGTTTACAATCATTGCCATTAGATAAATTTTCATTGACACATTTCTTTTCATTTCGTTTTTTGCATCTTCCGTTATCGCTGTTTACGTCCCGCTAGTACATTGTAAGTATGTTACAGAATTGCTAGCGGGTAACGGGGTGTTAAACCGTCTTGTTGCTGGACTTATTTAACCACTTGGAGAGGCAATTCGACATTTCACGGTCTGGCGTCCGCTTTTTAACAATTTCCATATTTTACCATAGACGTCCAGCACGTTGGGAATCCAATCAAAGACGTTGCATGGTCAGACTGGGCTCCCCGTGACGGATAGGCAACCGGCTATTACATGTGTGTGTGGCTGGAAGCGCGTCACAGGATTGAATTAGAAGCGCGCGCGAAACGTTTCGTCGATGCGATTTTTTTATTCCGTTAGGGAATTTTTAGACCCGATAGCGTGAACTATATATCTTACTTGGAAGAGAAATCGGTGCTCAAAACTGGTATATCGGAGGTGATTCTATTCCTGCTCCAATCTGCGGAAAAATTCGTGGAAAAAAATAACAGTTGAAAAGTGTTAAGCGTTAACTTCGCCATTCGGAACTATATCCTCGGAATTCCATTTTGGATGGGAATTGGGATTTAGGGAACCTACCGAAGCTCGAATGCCTGCCCCATCGCCTTGACTGTACTTTTATTCTATTGGATCTTCGCCAGGTGAATCTTTTTCCGCCTAAGAAAATGTTGCGGAAATGTATGTTTCTATAGCAACACCAGAAATAGGCTCAACGTTACCCGGATTGCTAGAAAAGGCTTATTCCACATTGAATGCCAAGGTTCGGAGTTAGTCGAGGCAAAGTGAATGGATATACTGTGGAATTCTGATAGTTTTTCTCGTGGTATTCCGATTTATCCTCTGGTTGAGTGGAAGAGAAGACTTCACGTTCTTAACTCTGCCAGAATAAATAAAAGATTATTATTGTTATTATTATTATTATTATTATTATTATTATTATTATTATTATTATTATTATTATTACTACTACTATTACTATTATTATTATTATTATTGTTATTATTATTATTATTATTATTATTATTATTATTCTTATTTCAACTGTATTTACTATTGTCTTCTATCACCATCACCACCAGCATATACAGTACAAGAATTTCCACTCAAAGGTGCCTGACTTCAACTTTGATTTGACCCGAAATATTCATATTCAAAAAGGCTCACGCAAAGATAATTGGCTAAATAAAAGTTATAAGTTGTGATTCCGAGGAATACAGGATGTTCATAAAGTCATGTTGTGGTTTTAAGTGATTATAGATTGTAACGAAACTTGATTGAAATGTTAAAAAGTCACTGAATTGAATACTATGTATAATTGAATAAGGTAGGTGTCCCTGATATGGCCATGCTAAGGTTTGAGAATTTTTCTAGCTGGCATTTTGAAAAAAAATATGTAAACCATTTTTTTCTTATTCGTTCTCACTCTAATGGACTTTCTTAAAACAATTTCCTTTCCCCATAAAAATATCTTTAATTGTCCAAAAAGCCCCAAATTCCAAAAGTCTACCTAGTGGCCATATCAGGAACATGTGCACATGATATGGCCACTTTTGTTCCATGTTCTACAAATCGTGATTGTTTTCAGTGTGATAGTGCATTTGTGCTAAAATTAAATAATTTTGGTCTAAAATGAATAAATATGACACTTAATAATCTTTTTTATAATTCAAAAGTGTAGTCAAAACAGGTATTTCCATAAAAAAAAGTACGTTGTTTTTCTTAAAATACAAAACCTTTGCGTATTCCCAGCTATAAGGCATGTAAATTTGTTAGGTGAAAAATAAAAGTGAAATGAACTTGATATGATCATGGTGCATTTGATATGGCCATATCAGGAGCAGGTAAGCTTTCACGAAAATCGTTTGATTATGAACAACTCGTAAAAGATACGCCATCAACGACAACATCAATCAACAGAACATTAAAAACTGAATGAAGTACGATAGTTTTCATGAAACAAGTCTTTGAAAAACATGCATAAAACAAAGGAGACTTACCAGAGAAAAATAAGAAGAGGTCACATGAAAACCGCAAAACAGGCAACTGACGCCATATTGCTCAACCTGACTGGATGGAAAACGATCAAGTGAAATATCAGGATGCCCTTTCACTGGATGCTGATGCAATTTAGCGGATTTTTTGGTTAACTAACTCACAATAGGGGGGTGGCCATATCAGGAACACGGCCATAACAGGAGCACCCACCTTATTATATCTTCTCGTAAACTACTGGATGAATTTCGATCACGTTCTGCATTTATAAGCCACCTTATTTGGGAATCAAGCACATGAAATAAAATTAAATCCGTCTTTGTGGCTATGTGGATAACTCGTGCGCTGCCTTACCAAGAGGTTCAATTCCCGGCGTGGGCAACGGAAGAAATTTGTCTTCCGTCTATGGGACTGGGTGTTTGTCTGTTGTCTTGTGATTGTCCTGTGATGTCTCTGCGGTGGCTCTGTGCCCTACTAATCACATGACCAGGAAGCCAGCACTTGTGATACGTCTAGTGTGAGACTCATTGATTGACTCTACCCTCCTAGTAGGTTTCTAGAATTCTTGTGTTTCTGAGTAATTTTTATAATCAGGTTTTTTCCACTTATATTAGTTGCGAATATTCTAAGTTCAAACGACCTCCAGACAGGGTTTAAACCAGAAAATAAATAATTGTCACGAAAATGCACAAATGAAAAATTATATTTGTGCAAATTGCGAAAATGTTGTGCAATATTATAGGCTAAATAATTATACAGAAAGGCAGAAACAAATAGTTGTGTAATTTGTTTCTTGAAGTTCTATTACTTTCAATCCATCTTATCACACTCTAGATATGCTTATGTAAGTAAATCATTAGACGCAGGTATGTTTAGAATCCATTACTGCTGAATTTACATCATATTAAAATACGTTATTTTGTGCGAGATCGTGCGTATTTGCTTGGTTTCCGCACAAAACCAATCCGCGGAAAGTCTAAAATTCCACATTCAGTATTCCCAATCTAACACACATAACAATTTCCCTCTTCTTACCGCTTAAGTGACATATTGATTTTACTGCTTTAGGCTTTCAACATATTATTTTTAGAGACGTTCAATATAGTAATAATTATAAATTGGAAACTTACCACTGCAATTTCACCTAAATTGCACTGTTAATTATTGTTTTTAAATATTTGCAAAAATTAAGTAAACTCTACAACTCCAGTAAAGTTACTGCATTCGTGATGCAAGTAACATTAAGGAAGCCGTGAAAAAATCAACAAGATTCCAGACTCATCATGGCGGCTACTTTGAACGAAGGAGATGTGGAACTTGAAGTTGAAGAGGCTTGGGATCAAGGCTGTGCTTCTTTGGTTCCCGACAAATCCGGGCAAGGTATGAAAGAGTCTATAATATCTATAGTGCTTCTGCTTCAACTTCGACGGAAACTGGGAAATCAATATTCATTGAAAAAAGTTTCACAATAGAAAAAACTGGTGGTGGTGCTCCAGTGGCTCTGAATAACTGCACAAATGTGACAATTAATTTCAATGTGCAGAATTAGATGTCAAAGATATTTCCCATTTCTAAACATCTCCTTGACCGGCAAAATTAAACTTGCCGATGTTATTACTGCAATATGTTATATAAATAATATTTTTAAAATATTAAAATGAAAAATAAATCATTACATAACCTTACCGTTTGTTTTAAGTTCGCATTTATAAACTGGGAGAAAAAAATACAGACGTATATCACTGCCTGCTGGAGTATAGTAAACACAGAAAACATTGAAGATAGATATTTTTGTTTTGCAAATTTGCCATCATTGAACAGAAACGAAGATGGAGATTTCATTGCAACTAATTAGAAATTCCTCTTTCAGGTATGTAATAAACGATCTTCGCACAAAATAATGTACGATACACGAGCGGTATGTTTTCCTTCAATTCTCGGAAATTAAAAAAGCCCAACTACGTTTCGCTTTTTCAAACTTTTCCTCGAACATGAAAACTTCAACATACCGCTGTTGTAACGCATATTACTATTATGGGCACTCTAAACAATGAAATTCTTTACTAGTAGGCCCTTCAAGATTTATTGTTAGCAGAGTGCTAATTCTTCTTATTGAAAGGCGGTCTCTAATACCAGTTTTTATAAGGTCCATGCAACAGAATCCTCGCTCACAATTTACAGTATGCGATGGAATTAGGGGAGAGTCGGGTAGTATCGGACATCGGGTAATATCGGACAGTGCGTTTCTTTCATCTACCACCATATGGTAGCACCTGAATGACATGGTGACGTTTCTCTATGCGACATCACAGAAACGTAACCATGTCAAACAGGTACTATCATCGTGTGGTAGATGAAAGAAACTCACTGTCCGATATTACCCGATGTCCGATACTACCCGACTTTCCCCCTATATAAATCAATTAGAAGAAATTGTTCACTTAACTTACATGAATTGCACCAACTCTTTGAAATCAATTCCTGAACTTGTATAGCTCAATACCTTTTTGAACATTGCCCATGCCATTAGCATTTCATTTAAATTCAGATTAGTTCAAACATATCTCTGATTTCATTCTCTCCGTTACCATCTTCGTTTCTGAAGTCCAATGTGGTTGTCGCATTTTTGCACATTTACATTCAAAGTTTGTTGCATTTTTAGAAGTCGAGTAGCAAAATGCGACAAATGCGACTGTAGCTTAAACACTGCTCCAGACTAAGCGAGTACTTGACTTGCATCATTCACCCATATGAAGACCAATTACCTAAGGTGCGCCATAGCAGGCTGGTCTTCGCTACATACATGATGAGAAGAGATGATAATGGAGATTTGTTGGGATGCCACAGGGGAACCGGGGTACACCGAGGATCAAACCCAGATCCACAGTATTATAAGTCCAGCGTTCTAGCCAGTTGGCCACCATGGCGGCTATAGGATATAATACCAATAATAATAATAATAATAATAATAATAATAATAATAATAATAATAATTTATATTACATTATAAACCATCAGCAGACGCTTAATACATATTCCGTAATTATGCAACGAGCCTATAATGGTAATAATTAAGACGCTAGTATGTTTATGAAACGAGCGCAAGCGAGTTTCATAATTTTCATACGAGCGTCTTAATTACCATTACAGGCAAGTTTCATACGACTTTTTATGCTCGACCATATTTCTAACTTGAAATTATTCATAAGTATTGATGTTATGGTTATCTAAGTGAAGAGCGGAACTGACCTTCTAAATTGTGAGATGTGCGCAGACGCGAAAGTATTGATTTTTTCCGAGGAACAAATGTCATTGACCTTGATATAATCTAGAGAATAACATGGACATTAATCTTGATATAACCTGGAAATTGATTTAGAATTGAAAAATGAGATGACAAATTGAATTTATTTGAATATTATTTACAATTAACGCTTTATTATACTAACAGAACATAACCTTCTGCGACAGTATTGGATTTCCAGCCTCCGTGACGTTTCGCTAATTGTCTTTCAATTGCATATCCGAGAATAATCGATAATTTCGGTTTTACAATGGTAGGCCTACAATGGTGATTTCTTATTGGCTGAACAACTGAACTATAATGAATAGGTGTACTTTAATGAGGTGCATTAAAGGGCTACTGCCACGTGTATAATTACTACATTTCGGCATGGTCGAGCATGAGAAAATATATTGTGTTCTCATTAGCGATTTCTATGTCACATGCGTCCGCCCATTTGTGTTCACTAATCCTTCAGAAAACAAGGGAAATACGGAAGGAAATAACTTGAACAGTATATATTTTTTGTTGTATGTTTGTTAGAGTGTTGGGCTTGTTAGCATTCTAGTTTAAAACGTACGTAAACTGTGTAATCACTTTTATTTGCTTATAAAAATTCCAGTGTTCATTTGCATAACTAATGGCTGACTTCTCCATTTAGTCATTTGTAAAACGTTTTGTATTATTTGTGGAACATACAAATGACGAAATGTTTTTATCACAGTTCAGACTTTAGAAAATTGATAACATGTCAGAAATCGCATTAGTTGATTGTTTCATTCTGAAGCTTTGGAAATTAATTTAGTTTTGTAGAATAGAATGCGAGTAGAAATATAAACTAAGGTTATATATAGCTATTACTGTTTGCTGTTTTTTTCATATAATTGGCTGATTCTGAAGATTCTCCAATCTTCTGTTTTTCAATTGAAGATCTTTCCGGAAAAAGGATGTGACATCAGATTCTTGAAATGTTATGTAGGTGGAAAAAGTAATTTTAAAACATTTATTTATAACAGTAAAGTATTGCGTTCAAGGGCTGAA
Organism: Periplaneta americana; assembly: GCF_040183065.1. NCBI lineage: Eukaryota > Metazoa > Arthropoda > Insecta > Blattodea > Blattidae > Periplaneta > Periplaneta americana. The sequence goes on along the minus strand of NC_091121.1, from coordinate 179,647,316 downwards.
AACTTGTACTCTTGCTTAGTCATATGATTGTGAGAGTAAATATAGGCCTAATGAAATATGTATGTATTTATTCACAATGCAAATGGGTATATACCCG